>NW_019154143.1:2944369-2960303 GCF_002288905.1 Enhydra lutris kenyoni
AAAAAACAAAAAATGAAACTTAGTTTGATCTGCCAGGAATGCTCTAAATGTTTCCCTGATAGATGCTTGTTTTGTTTTTAAGATTTTATTTACTTGAGAGAGAGAGAGCAAGCACACACAAAGGCTGGGATGGGGCAGAGGGAGAGGGAGAAGCAGACTCCCTACTGAGCCGGAAGCCCAATGTAGGGCTTGATCCCAGAACCCTGGGATCCTGACCTGAGCCTAAGGCAGATCCTTAACCAACTGAGCCACTAAGCACTCTGACAGATGCTTTCTATTCCTGAACTTCCTAAAGAGGATTCCTGTGAAGAGATTTTCCTAACACCTCACACATACACAACATGCTATCCATGTTATATACGATTCAAAAGCCATGTATGACTTTGAAATATTCATTCAGATTCATACAAGTGTAATTGAATGTTGAGTGACACTTTATAGGAATTGGCTGATGAGATCCAAAGTCAGAAACAAAGAAGCTCTAAGTATCTTCTATTCTAAAACAAGCTGTAAACATTTTGGGTCAGACATCTCTTGCATTTCCTAAATGTTAACAGAACCTACTTTGCTAAACCTAGCCACCTCCACTGCTCCTTTCTAGTCTCTACAAAGACATCTGGGGAAAGTAAGGGTTAAGAATGACAACAATGTTGAGTCTGAGGCTTAGGAACTTTTGTTTTTCCCCTCCTTAGGAATAATACTTCCTTAAATGAGGGGAGTTCCCAGAGAACCACCTGAGAGACTGAGAACAGCTACAGGAGGGAAAAACAAGAGAGTTTTGATATTCCCAGTTTGGGGAAGCGCAAAGTTGTTTATACTTTCTTCATCTGCCATAGTGTTATGGACTCATGTTTGTGTCCCTGAAATTCATATGTTGAACACTGATGGTATTTGGAGGTGGGATCTTTGGGTGATAATTAGGTTTCAATGAGGGCATGAGGCTGGGGCCCTCCTGATGAGATTAGTGTCCTTCTAAGAAGAGGACAAGATCAGAGCACTCTTCCTCTCTCTCTCTTCCTCCTTTGCTCCCTCCCTGGTTCCCTTCTCTGCCATTTCAGGACACAGCAAGAAGGTGGAGGTCTGCAAGTCATGAAAAGAGCCCTCACCAGGGACTGAAGCTAGCACCTTGATTTTGGACTTCCCAGCCTCTCACATTCTAAGAAATAAATTCTTTTTAAGTCACACAGTAAATAGTATTTTTTTTTAATGCAACCTGAGCTGATTAAGGCACATGGCAAGGGCACATTTATATCCAGGGCCATGGACCTAAGGAACTTAGGCTAGATTCAACCAGCTATTAACACACTCCCCAACCCCTGCCAAGTTTTACCTGGCAGGCAAAGAGACCTCAAAAAACAAAACACAACACAACACAACAAACAAAAAACAAAAAATGAAACTTAGTTTGATCTGCCAGGAATGCTCTAAATGTTTCCCTGATAGATGCTTGTTTTGTTTTTAAGATTTTATTTACTTGAGAGAGAGAGAGCAAGCACACACAAAGGCTGGGATGGGGCAGAGGGAGAGGGAGAAGCAGACTCCCTACTGAGCCGGAAGCCCAATGTAGGGCTTGATCCCAGAACCCTGGGATCCTGACCTGAGCCTAAGGCAGATCCTTAACCAACTGAGCCACTAAGCACTCTGACAGATGCTTTCTATTCCTGAACTTCCTAAAGAGGATTCCTGTGAAGAGATTTTCCTAACACCTCACACATACACAACATGCTATCCATGTTATATACGATTCAAAAGCCATGTATGACTTTGAAATATTCATTCAGATTCATACAAGTGTAATTGAATGTTGAGTGACACTTTATAGGAATTGGCTGATGAGATCCAAAGTCAGAAACAAAGAAGCTCTAAGTATCTTCTATTCTAAAACAAGCTGTAAACATTTTGGGTCAGACATCTCTTGCATTTCCTAAATGTTAACAGAACCTACTTTGCTAAACCTAGCCACCTCCACTGCTCCTTTCTAGTCTCTACAAAGACATCTGGGGAAAGTAAGGGTTAAGAATGACAACAATGTTGAGTCTGAGGCTTAGGAACTTTTGTTTTTCCCCTCCTTAGGAATAATACTTCCTTAAATGAGGGGAGTTCCCAGAGAACCACCTGAGAGACTGAGAACAGCTACAGGAGGGAAAAACAAGAGAGTTTTGATATTCCCAGTTTGGGGAAGCGCAAAGTTGTTTATACTTTCTTCATCTGCCATAGTGTTATGGACTCATGTTTGTGTCCCTGAAATTCATATGTTGAACACTGATGGTATTTGGAGGTGGGATCTTTGGGTGATAATTAGGTTTCAATGAGGGCATGAGGCTGGGGCCCTCCTGATGAGATTAGTGTCCTTCTAAGAAGAGGACAAGATCAGAGCACTCTTCCTCTCTCTCTCTTCCTCCTTTGCTCCCTCCCTGGTTCCCTTCTCTGCCATTTCAGGACACAGCAAGAAGGTGGAGGTCTGCAAGTCATGAAAAGAGCCCTCACCAGGGACTGAAGCTAGCACCTTGATTTTGGACTTCCCAGCCTCTCACATTCTAAGAAATAAATTCTTTTTAAGTCACACAGTAAATAGTATTTTTTTTTAATGCAACCTGAGCTGATTAAGGCACATGGCAAGGGCACATTTATATCCAGGGCCATGGACCTAAGGAACTTAGGCTAGATTCAACCAGCTATTAACACACTCCCCAACCCCTGCCAAGTTTTACCTGGCAGGCAAAGAGACCTCAAAAAACAAAACACAACACAACACAACAAACAAAAAACAAAAAAAACACCTGTGTCATATATGGTCAAGGGTTGGAGTTGAAGTTAGGACTTACGGTTGAAGAGACTGTACACATAAGGACAGAGCAGGAGTACGCATATTTGGTCCAAAAGTAGAAGAAGCAGAAAAAGAGGTAGATATCACAGATAATTAAGGCTAGAGAGACAAGGTGGCCCCAGAAGAAGAGAAATGGAAAGAATGGTTACCTTGGTTCTTGACGCTGTATATCTCAACACTCTTTAAACAAAAATCAACTGAGCATCCAAGAGAGAATGAGCACTTTGGTACCTGCCACACAGAAGCTGTCAAAGAATGGCCAGTGTTAGAGGAAGAAAGAGAAACAACAAAAGAAGACTGGATCAGAGCAAGTTAAACATGAAACAAAGCCCTTTCCCTATTCAGGTGCCACTAATCAGAAAGTAGCTAGTGACCAGGAAGAAGGGGAAGAAAGATTTTGTTACATCACGCATTGGTCATTCACTGAGTTAAGTTCTTCCAAGTTGACATTTTTAGTTATAATTGTGTTAGGGGTTCCTAAGACCACCTGCAGGCTTAATTCACTAGAAGAAGTCACATAGGGATTCACTGTATTAGTAAGAATGTGTAAAGTATTGCCAACCAGAACAGCTCACCTGAGCCTTATGGCCAGTCATGGATTAGGGGTCTGTCATGTGGACATACTGCGCTCAAGACTGGCTTTAGCCACTCAATCTTCAGCAACCCAGAGGTTAAACTCATTCAGCAAGATTCAGGAACTCAGCATACAAAACAATCTCATCAGGCAAGATATTATAAGGCTCAGATTTTATGCACCATAAACTAACCAAAAGCCAGTCCTTGGAATGTGCAGAATTTGAACAACTCAGACCTGCTGAGTTGACCCTTTATAGCAAAATATAGAAAAATATCACATTTAATATTACACCTATCGTATTACCAAAATTGTTGAGTATTAGGAAACTGTCAAGCTCTTATTAATAAATATTTTCCAAAATTTCAATTTTTCCCATGAAAGCTCAAACTTTATCATTGCCACTAACACTATGCCTTGTTATCACTGAAATGATAGGCACAGTTCCCACACTTTGGAAAAAATAACTGTCGAACGCCCAAGTCTAAATAAAGTTTGTCTATCACTTATTCCTCAAGGACAGAAAATGGTATTCCATGAAAAAAAGTGGCTAATTTGCCACAGTCACTTTTTCTCTATAGAGCATCATACTTTGGTTTGAATTAGAAGTACTTTATGCATACTTTTCATTTTATCACATAAAATTTTAATAAGATATGTATCCTAGGGTTGAGCTTTAGTAAAATTAATTAGTTTCACTGCCTTATGTTCGTAAGTGAAATTGGCTTTTTTTTCCTCGTAAGTTCACAGCAGTGAAGAACACAGTCATTACCAGTAGTCTTGGTGCCAGTGCCTCTACTCATGCTAAGGCACCAGCAGTTTTACCCAACACTGATTTTGCATAATTAGTGCAATGTTAACACAGTAAAAAAGAAAAAACATATATAAATTATTATGAAAATGGTTTTGACTTCATAGACCTTCTAAAACTGTCTCAGGGACTCCAGGATTCAGTGGTTCACATATTAAGAACTACTGCTTAAGACTTAAACAATAGTTCATTTTTGTCCTCCCTGATAAATTGTGTTACTCCTAGTAACTCCAAGTTGAAGACACGCTTTCAATAGGACTTTCTTTAAAACCCTTAGAAGAACAGTGTTTTTTTTTTTTTATGTTGAGTAGCCACCATACAGCACATCATTAGTTTTTGATGTAGTGTTCAATGATTCATTAGTTGCATGTAACACCCAGCACTCATCACAACATGTGCCCTTTTGATTCCACTAGAAGAAGTTTACATATTTCGAAGCACTGAGCCAGCTGGCAAGGAAGGTTTCTGGAAGTCAAAGCTATAGGACATAAAACAATGGAAAAAAACATCTCTATTGGGCCAAAATAATTTTAATGCCCATATGGCACAATGAGGATGTGAGAAACTAAGATGAAGTGTCAGCACTATAAAAATAAGAAAAAAAAATTACTGTCATTTCCAGCATTATTAAATGTTACATTTTCTGAAATTTAACATGTAAACTAGTATATACACTGTTAGGCCATACAGAGGAATTCCGAACCTATGATCAAATGTCTGGATTTTCGCTCCTCTTTTTCCATTCTTGTTAAACATTCATCTCTGATTTCTAAGAGTTAAAAAGGTTTCTAACATTTTTTCCTGTTTTTCTCTGCCTGCCTCTTTTTAATGAATCCTAAATTGCACAGGAGCCATTATCCTATCACATCCCAGTAAATGGAATTATATAAAGTTGATTACATAATGCTGTTGTTTTCACCTTGGTGTAGAAAACATGAGCAATCCACTGCCATTGTGTTCACATTGTCAGTAAATCAAAAGTTTTTATATAAGATCATTAATCAAAAGTTAGGAAAAAGATTTATCTCTTTGGACTTTTGTCCACCATTTTTTTTTTCTGGTTCTATAGTTAAAATCCAGTTTTGCTCCCAAAATAGCATTTACATTATTTAGGTTCCCATTTTAAAAATAGTCTGTATTCATAATGAGCATTTCTGATTATTAAAAGTTGAAATATTTGGGATGCCTGGGTGGCTCAGTTGGTTAAGCATCTGCCCTTACCTCAGGTCATGATCCCAGGAGCCCTGGAATCAAGTTCCACATGGGGCTCCGTGATCAGCAGGGAAGTCTGCTTCTCTCTCTGTCTGCCGCTCCTCCCCACCTCCCACCCTGGCCATTGTACTCTCTGTCTCTGACAAATGAATGAAAATCACATATTGCATGGAGCACTGGTTGTGGTGCATAAACAATGAATTCTGGAACACTGAAAAAAAATTAAATTAAAAAAATAAATAAAATAAAATAAAATAAAAGTTGAAATATTTGTAGAGACTACTCTACTTGAGCATGATCTTTATTAAGTGGAAAGAAGCCTGCCTATTTTTATTATCATCTCCTATAAATACTGTATCTCATGTTTAATCCACTACATAAACATTTAGTTACACATAAAAACTGTCTTATCTTTATCTTCTTTGAAGATATAAAGTAACATGAAGATTTATTTGTTAACACAGACAAGTTACATACTCAGTTTAAAATTTTAGAAGGAAATCTTATCTTCTTCTCATTGTACAGGGTGTGGAAATGAAAGTGTAACTGGTTGGGTACACATCATGCCTAGAATGAGGACTTAGCCCAAAGAGCTATCAAATTAGTAGGATAAAATAACAAGTGCATAAAAGGCAAAATGAAATAGCCAGACAAAAGAGAGGACAAGAAAGAGTTTACAGGTGATACATTCAGATGTGGGTCATCAGGAAAAGATTCCTCAATGAAGGTGGCACTTGAGTTGGGCCTTAAACAAGGGGGGGAAAGAAAATGAAGCAAGTGGATGAATATTTAAAAGCAAAGCAAATGAGAAGAATGGCCTAACATTAGACGTGAAAGCAGAAACGTAGTTTGAGAGCAGACTCAACAGTAAAATTTGCATAGCGTAATGTGCAAGAGGATGGGAGAGAGAAAGGAAAAGGGGGATCCCAGAACAACTCTGAGCCTGGATAATGAGAAAATGTTAGTGCCTCTGACAACAAACAAAACACACAAACACATACACACACACACACACAAAGCAAACAAGCAAGCAAAACAAATGAATTTAGATAGAAAGTTGTCTTGATCTGGAAGAAAGCGAGTTCAAATTTCTACTGTATATGCTTGTATCAGCGCTTCTTAAGTTTGCCTATTGATGTTCAACCTTGTCTTCAGATTCAAATAGTTGATTATATGAACTGAATATTAAACGATGATGTTATTGCTAACTAGATGAGCATAGGCTTTGGAATTAAAAAGACTGACTTGAGTCCTAAGTCTGCTTCTCTTTTCATTCAACACAACTCCTCACTTTTCTCCCTATCTCTCTGTGTGGGATATTTTATTGCTCACGAATCACACACCCAATGTCTCCAGGGTGCCATCATCCCACACGGCCAAGGACTCTTAGGTGCTTTGGGATGGGTTACTTTGGATGTAAACCGAGTATCTGAAATTCCATTCTGTGTTTTTTCCCATGCATTTGTGCACCTGAGCTGAGTTGCTCAGGAGACACCAAGCAGCATTAAGCCAATAACAAGTAACCCAGCAAAGACCCCTGGTTGGTGCCAAGACTGAATTCTGCCACACAGTCATATATGAGAAGAAGGAATGACAGCCAATGACAACACCATGAAATGTGCCTATGACTCTTAGACAGACAAATGGACCGTGCGGTAAGGAAGCACTTGGACTTCCTTACTGCTCGGTAAGGAAGCAATGGACAGGGGTGTTTCTCAGCCTGAGAGAAGTAGAGTAAGTCAGTTTCAAATAAACAGGAGTTACTAAAAGAGGAGAAAAGGTAAAAGGAAAATATCCTTTGTGCCTCTGGTGGGGTAGTTGTACAAAGCCTAAATGTGAAGGGAACTGACTGAGTTCTGTGCAGGCTGCCTGCTCACATTACATGGCTGATTGCTATAGGAACAGGTTTTCTGAGATACGAACATCTGTGGTAAAGGGGTTTCACATCTCTTTGTTAACATTCCTTTGATATTTACTGTAAATGGCTTCACAGTACCTTAGTTCATTAAATCTTTAGGAAATACTTTATTCACCCAGTGCTACCATCTCTTAGAGCTAAAAATAGTATCATCAATAGTATTAGAACAAATTCTACCTTTGCTTTTAGAATTGGGTCCTAGAAAAGAAAATATACTAATCACCTAATTTTATATTTCACGTAATTGATTTTTAAGTGGAACAAAGTCGGTTTTCTCAGAGTTAAACAAATGATTTGCTGAAAACTGATTAACAAGAGTTCGAGAAATATATAGTGTTGTGATATTTATTAAATAGAGTTTGTTTGGCTCTTAGAGAAAACCAAACTTTAAAACGCAAAACATGTTTAATTAAAATAAAGTAATTTTTGCAGAGCTATATTTGAACAGGCAATATAATACCAACAATTATCTGTAATTATGCAGGTCCAATCACAGAATAATAGAAGTTTCAATGTCACTAACCACAATAAGGATAATTACTCTTCCATTATTCTGACGGGCATGTAATTAGCAACTTAAAAAACTTTCACAGGGATGTAACAGCCACAGTTTCAATACTTACAGTGTAAGCAGCTGGATTAATTGTATCGTATTTAAAACTGATCTTTTTCATCGTAGTTTTAAATCGCATGCAAGCACTTTTTCAAGCAAAGCCTGTTTTTCCTTTTCAAGCACTGGCAAAGCTCCCGTTCTAAAACATACATAGTATGCCTAAGGATGGTATGGTTTGCCTTAGAGAACTTGTCTTGATACACAGCATGACATCTACTTTCCTGCAATTAAAAACTTCATCTTTGGGGGCACCTGTGTGGCTCAGTGGGTTAAAGCCTCTGCTTTCAGCTCAGGTCATGATCCCAGGGTCCTGGGATTGAGCCCGCATTGGACCCTCTGCTCAGCGGGGAGCCTGTGGGGAGCCCCTCTCTTTGCCTACCTCTCTGCCTACTTGTGATCTCTGTCAAATAAATAAATAAATAAATAAATAAATAAATCGATCTTTTTAAAAAACAATAAAAACTTCATCTTTAATATATGAAAGATAAACTGAAGAAAAAAAAATAAACTGAAGCTTATTAAAATTTAGGAGCTAGGGATGAGGTTTTTATAGGGAAGACGCAGTGGCAGAGCAAGGAAAGTATGTGACTGGCTACAGCTTAACCAGCTGCATTATCTAGGAAAGACTAGTGGTCTATTTGTGATTGTTGGTTCTTCCTAATCTGAGGCATTTACAAGAATGGACTCTTGGTATAGGTTTCCCATGGCTTATAACGCCTAGCGCAGCATTACAGACTCCTAGTTTGATGGTATTAACTTACAAATACTAAGTAATATGACAACTTTGTAGAAAGCTTGATCTTAAAGAAAAATGTCCATAATCTAAAATACCTGAATATTATTAATAAGATTTTGTTCCCACCGAAAGCATATATTTAAAGATATTTATAATTAGAGGAAACAGGTTTAGTGAGCTTCTCCATTATTTTCCAATGCTTCTACACTGTCTGTACGTGTGAGTAAAGTTTGAATACTACTTTTCCAAACAGAAATACTGTAATTTATTTAACTATTCCCCTCAGTGTTTGGAATGTAGGTTCTTTCTAATTATCCATTTCTATAAATAATGGTATTAAATTTTGGCTTCAGTAATCAACATGCAAAATAACAAAGTGTATAAATGAACATGTTGCAAATGTGCCATCTTAATCATAGGGTTATCAACATAAAAAAAACTAAATACACAGGTATATAGATGCATTATAAACATTTTCTAACAAAAAAGGCAAAACTAGCTACAATTAAATTATCTTAATTCAATCATTAAGGCTCATTTTATCCAGTTTTTTTCTTTTACCTTTTTTTTTTTTTAAGATTTTATTTATTTATTTGACAGAGAGAGACCACAAGTAGGCAGAGGCAGGTGGGGGGGGGGGGGTAAGCAGGCTCCCCGCTGAGCAGAGAGCCAGACATGGGGCTCCATCCCAGGACCCTGAGATCATGACCTGAGCCAAAGGCAGAGGCTTAATCCCCTGAACCACCCAGGCGCCCCTAACCAGTTTTTTCTTCCTGAGATTTTTGAAATGTTTTGAGTACTGCATTTCTTTGTAATATATACATTTCAAATTTGAGGCTTCTCATTATTGTATAGCATTTACTCAAAAAGCCATAAGGCAACTTTATCAAATTTCCTAAATATTCTCTAACTATTGTATATCAAATTTTCTTCAGTCTTTCATGGTACAAATAATGCTTTAAGTACCTTTTTTTTTTTTATTAACATATAATGTAGTATTAGCCCCAGGGGTACAGGTCTGTGAATTGCAAGGTTTTCACACTTCATAGCACATACCTTCCCCAATGTCCATAACCCCACCACCCTTTCTCTACCCTCCTCCCTACTGGCAACCCTCAGTTTGTTTTGTGAGATTAAGAGTCTCTTATGGTTTGTCTCCCTCCCAATCCCATCTTGTTTCATTTATTCTTTTCCTACCCTCCAAACCCCCCACGTTGCCTCTCAACTTCCTCATTGCTTTAAGTATCTTTAAAATGAAAAAAAAAAAAAATGTACATAGATGAAGCTACACACTGATAATATATAGATATTATATAGATATTAGTGTAGATAAATTATGTATTTGTGTAATATCTATATCTACTTAGATTTTTATACTTAAAATATAAATATATAGGAAATATATACAAATATATTCATATGCTTTGGCCTGGTGATTCTCTTCTGGGACTGTATTCAAGTGTGTTTATCTGTGTGTATTTTTATGTTTTTTCCTTTACTCTGGACAATATTTCCAAGTAGTTTTCAAAGGAGTGGTACTTGTTAGTATTATCTGAAAAGTATGAGATTTCCACTTTTATCCTGTCTTGGGCAAGAGTGAAAATTTAAAAATAAATTTCCAACTTAGCAGCAGAAAATGTGTTCCTTTGTGTGTTAATATTCATTTATTTACTTGATAGTTGGAGACTGGATGTTTTCACATTAATATCAATTATTTTGTTCAATCATCTCTGAGCTCGAGCCTTGGTCCATTTATTTGCGAAGGTCTTAATATTCTTTGTATAGATTTTCTGAGATATTTATATAAGACAGATAGTAACACTGACTATATAATATGCATATATAATCAATGGATTGCCTTCTAATATGATTTATCTTGTCTTTTACATGCAGAGTTCTTAGATCATGCAGTAAACCCATTAATTTTAATTTTGAAACTGTTTATAATTCTAAATATAGAAATTCATGCTGTCTCCAAAATTTTGCTAAAAATTTAACTTTTATCCTTCTGTATAACATATTCAAATATATGTATTTTTGCCTATAGTCTAAGCTAAAAATCCAAATTGTTTCTTTTTTCAAGTTGCTGACTTTGCCCCAACACCACATGTCAAAGGAAATGAAAATTTTAAATAAACACTAGTATCCTGGTTAAATATTGCTTATGTGCAAGTAACAGAAATACTGCTTAACTCATTAAGCAAAACCATCCAACAGTAAATGGTTGAAAGTAGTGATTTAAGGGAAAGGATAAAGAGTAAAAGAGTATCTTCTGGAATTTAGGATCAATGACGGTACTCAGCTATCACAGGGATTAGAAACAGAAATGAAAACACTGTCATGAGCCAAAATAACTATCCTTTTCCACTTCTCTTCTCTGGGGTGATGTGTCGTCTTCAACCCATTCTTGTGATTGGTCTGTCTGATTATTCTGCTCCAGCTGTATTGTGCCCAAACCTGGCTATCCTTGCCCTTTCCTCAGGTTCAGTACCTGTGGTTAAATAACTCAACCTCTCCATCCCCTTGATTTCATGCTTGGTGGAACAACAGTCCTTTGAAAAGGCCCAGTTAATAAGGCATTGATTTACTCCTGGTCCATCAGAAACGGTTAGAGCTTAAGCAGAACGTGGGTGTGGCTCTTATGGTGGGGGGACACCTGTCAGAGCAGAATGTAGGGATGAGGTAGGCACTGCACAGTCCATCTGTTAAACCACCGAGGAGATGACTAAAGGTGTGATTAAAAGGCTGCTTCAAAAACCATAGTTTACACTGTTTCTAGCAGAGTACCTAACAAATAATGTTTATTATATATTAGGTGAACTAGTAATAAATCTACCACATAAAGCACATTTGTTTTGGTCATTATTATATCTCAGTTTATTATACAGATATCTTATTTCGACGTGAATGCTAACTTCTATCACTTATAATTTATTATATATTTAATTTTTATACATTAAAATCCATTTTAAATAAAACTACATGAATATTTAATAAGTGATCTCTAAGATATCTTTTGCTAAATATTTTTTCTTCTAGATCTACACTGTATCATCTTGCTACATGTTAAATTACTTCTTCTCAGGTAAACAAACCAAGACAACATATTTTTTGCTTTACTGCTGATTAGCCAAATATGTCTTAGTATTTTTCATTAAAATATTAAATTTAGTGTCTGCTATTTCTGTATTTTTCTTCCTTCTTTTTTGAGTGATTAGGAAAAAAAACTTTTCTGTTTCTGTGGACAGACAGACCAAAAGTGACATTTCCAAGTGGATTTCTGAAAAGATGTATATTGTTTTGTCAGTGAATGCCAAAAGAATTGCCTGTGATTTATTCTAAGATGTGTAATATTAAATTTCCAAAGAAGTCCATTAGAAAGATACAGAAGAACAATTAATTGGTATTTATAGGATTGAACCATTTCATCAAAGTAAAAATGTTTTAGTCTGTAACCTCTTGGTGTTTATTCCATAATTATTTTCTAATGTGACATATAGGATTTACAACTTTTCCCTTTGTCTTTAAAAGTTTTTGCTGTGGAGTATTTTGCCCTTCAAACACGCAGCTATCTCTTAGAATAAGCAGGCACATTTTATCATATTGTACTAAAAACAGATTTGAGAAATGTTATTTCTACAAACATACAATATGTTAGTGACTATAAAAAGAAAATGCTTCAAAATGCAGGTCTGGCCCTTTTGTTTACTGCCATCATATGCAAATGGAAAGAAACACTGGCCACCAGCAGTGAGCCCTCTCTGTTGGCTATCAGTATGCATTAAAACCCATACAAAATACAAAACAGTGTGTGTTGGGCGTGCTGGCATTATAGAAATTTTTGCCAGATTAATCTAATCTTGTTAATATATTTATGTCAATATATTACTTCTGTCCCATAAGCAAGAGAGTTTTGAATTATTTATTCTGTTTAATTTTTTAAAAACATTCAATATTTTCAAATTCCTCGCCCCCCCCCCTTTCTTTCTGGGACCTGTGTCTGGCTGATACTAAATAGTTGGTAAATGCAGGGGATTAGAAAAAGTATCTCAGCTTTGTTTTTATTAGGCCCATACAAAATGAGTTGACTTGGGGTGCCTGGATAGTGCTATCTGTTAAGCATCCAACTCTTGGTTTTGGCTCAGGTTGTGATCTCAGGGTTGTGAGACCGGGACCTGCGTTGGACTCCCTGCTCAGATTGGAGTCTGCTTAAGACTTTCTCCCCCTCTCTCTGCCCCTCCTGCCCCACTCTTTCTCTCTCTCTCAAATAAATAAGTCTTAAAATAAATTAAAGTAAAAAAAAAAAAAAAAGGATAAAGAACAAAAATGAGTTCACTCATCTATACTGATATTTGAGAAAAGAATGCACAATAATCCAGGAGCAAGAAAGAGATTCTAGAGCCAAATACAATTAGTTGTTAAAAGTAACAATGGCAGCACCTAGAACTGGCTGAGGGTAGTCCTTTAAGTCACTCTCTCAATAACATTAAGAGCAGAATTTAGGAACTGTAACCAACTAACCCTGTGTAAGCCAGAAATCTATACAAAGCTACCAGGTAAATGCAAAGAGAATATTTGCACATCAGGAAATTCCAAACAACAAACTCTGGCCAGGAATGCACAGACAGGTGCATGAAATGAATGAGGCACCAAAGTCAGCATGTGTAAATGGTCAGAAGCACTAAAATCCTAGCTATAGGGTAAATATAAACACAGAGCCAAAGAATCTGTGGCAGGACTAATAAGGAATCATTGAAAATCTGATAAATTCTACTATATAAAGGTCAACTTTTAAAGTCAAAACTGCCCAATAAATAAAATTGAGAATCAGAGACAAACCAAATAAATTACTTGCAACATATTTGTGAAAGTATCATTATTCTTAGTATACAATTTGCTGCTCAAATCAATAAGAAAAAGAACACCAAAGTAGTAAAACAGTTAAAGATATAAAGAGAAAATTCATCCAAAAATGGAGAAAAATAAATTTACATGGCAAATCAATACATGAAAATCTTCAATCTCAATACTTAAAGCAACACAGTTTTTAAAACAATGAGTTTCAATGCTTTACTTCTCAAGTGTTAGAAATATTTAAAATGTGTTAACATCAGTATTGATGGTCTACAGGGAAAGAGATAGTTATATATTATTGTTAAGTGTGTTACTTTTTAAAAAGCTGTTTGGTAATGTATTTATCAAAATCCTTAGTTTAATTTGCTATTTAAATTGCAGAAATTTACTGGGAAAATTTCCATTGAGAAGTACAAACACTTTGCTGCAAACTTGTTATTCTACTCGTTACTGATAATGGTAAAATTAGATATATCCTAAACATTCAACAATAAATTATGGTATATACATACAATGAAAAACAGTATTAAAAATGATGCCCGAGAACAATTAAGATGGAATGATGTTTCCAAAGAACATATTATTATGTGTACATTGGTGGCCATAATTCCTTTTTGTAATAGCCTGTGAGCACAGAATTCTGGTGCAATCAACACTTGTGAAAGTTCAAGGGGACTCAAAGCAAGTACAAGTTAAGTTTATATTGGCCGTGACTGAATAAGGAAGGGAAGTGACACTCAAAATGTCCATAATTTCCATAAAACCTAGAACTTTCTTTAAATATAGAGAAAAGATAATGGTGTTTTAAGAAAAACAACCAACCATACATCCCTCTCATAACTTTTCTTACTTACTTTACTTCCCTGATGAGCTAACTATGTAACCCACAGTCCCTTTCACCTTTCAGTTCTTCCTTAGTAATGAGTAAGCAAAAGGTAGTAAGTGTTACTGGAATGTGCATACCAAGAAGTGGAACAGAAGTGATAAGGGAGCAAAAGGTGAGGACAAAGCACAAGGGGACATCCAGCAACTTAGCCCTATCCTCCTCCCTCCCTGGGTGGGATATGCGTGACATTCCTCCAGGAAGCTCCCAACTATCTTAATGTTAATGCTTTACTAGAGGGAAAAACAACCTTCCCTGGACAATGGCAAGGCCTCCAGTATCTTGTAGATCCTCTTTAGCATATGAAACTTCTTTTGAAAACCTCGAGTTTTCCTTACCTCCCTTGCTAACCCCATAGTATATATTCACCCATCCCTCATAACCTCAGTTCAGCGGCTCTTTCTGCCCACAAGTTCTGTCCCTATGCTTTAATAAAACCACCTTTTTGCACCAAAGACGTTTCAAGAATTCCTTCTTGGCCTTCAGCTCTGGACCCCATCCCATCAAACCTCACCTGTATTCCAAAACCACATCAAATATATTAGCTATAAAACAGGAAATGTATAATTTCAATGACTAGGCTTTAGAGTTAAATGCTCTTATATTTCATAAAACTGGTCTTGCATAATATAAAGTGAATGCTAAAATTCATGCTAATTATTTTAAATTTAAATTTTTCTTTATTCACAATGGCATTAAACAGAAAATAAAAACACCATGACAGATCTAAAGACCTGAAAATAGGAAAATGCCTCATATTTTAATATTTTTGATGGCACTTTTACCTGCTTTTTGAACAAGGGATCCCACGTTTCAAAATTTCATTTGGCTCCACAAATTATGTAGTAGTTCTGACTAGAAGAGGTTTTTGTTTTACATATATTTTTTTTTTTTTTTTATAATTTTTGCTCAGTTGGAATATGCTGCCAGGAAGTTAAAGACAGCCCATCAAAGGCACTGGCTTCCTTTCATTACAAAAGATTAAAAAGAAGATCATGCACTATTACAGTTAAAGAACCACCCACTTAACCCTTTTATAGAGAAGAAGTCTGGAGTAATTAAATGACTTCCAAACAGCAACCCAGTACCTGAACAGAACTGAATACATAAGAGGTAGGAGGATCCAAACCCTCCTGAAATGTTTGTATTTTGGAATATTTATTTACAGCAGTAAATGCGTATGTTGAAGAAGAAGAAGAACAAGAAAAAGAAGATGAAGAAGAAGAAGAAGAAAAAGAAGAAGAAGAAGAAGAAAGAAGAAAGAAAAAGAAAGAAGAAGAAAAAGAAGGGAAAAAAGAAAAAAGATCTAAAATCAATAAATAAATTTCCAGCTTAGAAAATTAGGGGGAGGAGAAGTCAAGATGGCGGAGAAGTAGCAGGCTGAGACTACTTCAGGTAGCGGGAGATCAGCTAGATAGCTTATCTAAAGATTGCAGACACCTACAGATCCAACGGGAGATCGAAGAGAAGAAGAACAGCAACTCTAGAAACAGAAAATCAACCACT
>NW_019154143.1:2975303-2985187 GCF_002288905.1 Enhydra lutris kenyoni
AGATAAGCTATCTAGCTGATCTCCCGCTACCTGAAGTAGTCTCAGCCTACTTCTCCGCCATCTTAACTCCTGAGCGAATACTTCTTAACTCATGCTGCAAGGCCAGGCTTACTTTAATACCAAAATGAGACAGACATTACAAAAAAATTACAGACCATTATCTCTCATGAACATAAATTCAAAAATCCTCAACATAATAATAGCAAATCAAGTCCAACAACATATAAAAAGAATTCTACGCCATGACCAAATGTTATTTTTACTAGATATGCAAGCTGGCTGAATATTTGAAAATCAATTAATATACTTCATCAGGCTAAAAAGAAAAACCAGATGGTCATATCAATGGATTCAAAAAAGTGTTTTACAAAATATAGGAACTATTCTTGATAAAATCTCTCCTCAAACTTGGAATAGGGGAAAAGTTCCTTAACTTGATAAAGAGTCCAAAAAGACCCTATAGCTACATCATTCTTAATGGCAAGAAACTTAAAGTTTTCTTACTAAAATCAGTAACAAGGGAAGGATGTCCCTGCCTCCACTGATTTTCAACATCATGCTGGAATTCCTAGCTAAAGCAATTAGACAGAAAGAATAAAAATTTTTAAAAAAGAAAGAAAGAAAGAAAGAAAGGGTATTCAGATTGGAAAGGAAGAAATAAAACTGTCTTTGTCTGAAGATGACATGATTGTCTTTATAGAAAATCCAAAAGAAAAAAACAAAACAAAACAAAAAAACCCTCCTGAAACTAGTAAGTGAGTGTAAGTCTGTAGGATACAAGGTTAATACATGAAAGTGAATCACTTTCCCAAGCATCAACAGTGAATTAATGGAATTTGAAATAAAAACACAATAACATTTGTATTAGTACCCCAAAAATGGAGTATTTTATATAGAAAAAATACATACAAAAACTATATGAGGTAAACTACAAAATTCTTATGTACAAAATCACTGGAAAACTAAATCAATGGAGATAGAGTCCATGTTAAATTCAATCCTTCCCAACTCGATTTATAGATTCCAAACAATTCCAGTGAAAAATCCCAGTAGGTCATTCGATGGATATGATAAACCGATTCTAAAGTTGACAGGCAAAAGACCCAGAATACCTAACATAGTATTAAATGAAAAGAACAAAGTTAGAGGACTGACCCTACAGGACTTCAAGACTTACCATAAATCTACAGTCCATAATCAAGACACTGTGATATTGGTGAAAGAACAAATAAATCAATGGATCAGGATAGAGAACCCAGAAAAAGACCCACATAAATCTAGTCAAATGATTTGACAAAGGAGATAGTCTTTGACAAAGACGATAGTCTTTTCAATAAATTGGGATAACTGAACATTCACATTCAAAAAAATTTAGACACAAACTTCACTCTCTTCACAAACTAAAGCTAAACATAATTAAAACTAAATATATTTTTGCTCCATAAGACACTGTCAAGAGAATGAAAAGATAAGAAAGAATGCAAAATATGTATCTGAAAAAGGCTGTTATCCAAAATATACAAAGAACTCTTAAAACACAACAATAAGGGGCACCTGGTTATCTCAGTTGATTAAGCCTCCTACGCCTTTCTTTCAGCTCAGGTGATAATATCAGGGTCTTGGGTGATGTCAGGCACCCTGTTCAGTGGGGAGTCTGCTTCCCCACTCCCTCTGCCCCTCCACTGATCGTGTGCCCTCTCTCTCAAATCAATCTTTAAAAAACTCAACAATAAGAAAACAAACAACCCAATTCAAAAAAATGCGCCAAACACCTCAACAGACACCTCACCAAAAAAGATATACAGATGGCAAATGAGCACACACAAAAAAGCTCCACATTATATGTCATTAGGAAAATGCACATTAAAGCAGCAATGAGATACCACTAGACACCACCCATTAGAATGGCCAAAGTCCAGAACTCTGATGATGTAGAACAATAGGAACTCTTCCTCAATCCTGGTGGGATGGTAAAAAGTACAACTACTTCAGAAGACAATTTGACAGTTTCCTATAAAACTAAACATATCTTACCATATGATCCAGCAATTATGTTCCTTGGTTTTTACCCAAATGAGTTGATAACTTCTATCTACACAAAAACCTGCACTAGTATATTTAAAGCTGTCTTATTTATAATTACCCCAAATTGGAAGCAACTAAAATGTCCTTTCAGGTGATAGATATATAAACTGCTATGCCCAGATAACGGAATATTATTCAGTGCTAAAAAGAAATGAGCCAGCAGGCCACGAAAATACATGGAGGAACTTCAAATGCATATTACTAAGTGAAAGATGCCAGTTTAATCATAAGGTAAGCCTACATACTGTATAATTCTACAGAGAAGGAAAAATATTTTTTCCTTTTACTCTTCTAAATTATTGGCTGGGGTCCCTATAACAAAAGAAAGATTAACAAGAGAAAAGCATATGAATTTACTTAATATAAATATTATGTGACATGGGAACTTTCATAAGGAAATGAAGACCTGAAGCAGTAAACCTGAGCATTTTTATGTTAGGTTTGATGAAAAGTAGAAAGTTGTGAGAAATGTTGAAAGACAAAGGATATGAGCTAATTGTAGTAAACTCTCCAAGTAAGGCCCTTTCAGATTCCTCTCTGTATTCCTCCATCTTCAGAGAGAATTGTCCTTTCTTGAGGGTATAGGGAGGCCACTTCTCCAATGAGGGTCTTATAACCTGCTTCAGGGATTATAAAAAGTACTCAAATTTGTCCAACTTGAAATATTCAATAAGCCGAGGTACCATATTTTGGAGTAGTATTTCCTGTTTCTCATCAATTCCTGCTATATGACATTCTAGAAAAGGCAAAACTATAAAGATAGTAAAATGGGGGTGCCTGGGTGGCTCAGTCAATTAAGCATCTGACTCTTAGGCTCAGGTCATGATCTCAGGGTTGTGAGATGGAACCCCATGTCAGGCTCCACACTGGGCATGGAATCTGCTTAAAGATTCTTTCTCTCTCTTCCTCTATCCCTCCTTCCCCCTTTTCCCTCTCTTAAAAAAAAAATAGTTAAATTATCAGTAGTTGCTAGATAGTCATGGGGAGACAGGGATGAATAGGCAGATACTGAAGACTTTTAGGGTAATGAAAATATACTTTCAAAACCCACAGAATGTACAACCCCAAGAGTGAACTGTAAGAGAAACCAGGTACTTTGGGGGATGTGTTAATGTAGGCTCATCAGTCATAACAAATGTACCACTGTGGTACAGGTCATTATAGTGGTGAAGCCCTGCCTGCACGGGGACAGTAGCTATGTAGGAACTCTGTACTTTCTGCTCGGTTTTGCTGTGAACCTAAAACTCCTCTTAGAAATAAATTCTAATATTAAAAAAAAAAAGACATTGCACTTAAAGGAGTTTAAACAGAATACTTAAGCAATGACTATGCTGAAGAATTAGAACAAATGTACAAAAGCAAAAGCAAGCTTGAGGCTAAGAAGTCAGCAATGTCTCATCAAGACTCACGCTCATCTTGTCTCTTGGAGGTGAGGGACTAAATGACTAAAGCCACTGAGTGTGATGAATCTCATCTCAACTTTAAGTCAAAACAAAACAAAGAATTCAATTTTTACCTTTCTGTTTTAACCATCTCTGTGGTAGTCAAAATGCATGTTGCTTTGTGCAGCTAGGTCAGATGTGCAGCAATGCAGAGGGGCTACAGGGAAGTAGAATGGCTCAAGTTCACCCCAGATCCAGCTCTGGCCACCTCTGGTCTGAACTCTGTCACCCTCCTGGTTTATCTGCCTCCACTGTTCTGCAGCCCTCGACACCAAACCACCTTTGATCTTCCGCCAGAAGCATCTTCCAATCACAGACGGCTCTCCTCTGCTACTTGCCACAGACTGAGCTAGCCTGGTTGAGAAGCTTCTGGATTGGGAGTAAACTGGGCAGCTGCCTGGGAGAGGGAAAGAATCTGTCCACAAACCCAGGACTTGGAAGGAATCTCTCACAATTCTGGAGGGACTTCTGCCTCAGTATGGTGTATAGTCTAACTCTAAAGAGCCAACAATGAAGAACTTCACTCATTTACATTTATACTAAAGGCACCATTCATTCAGCATCATTTGGTCACAGGACAACTTGCAATCGCTTGCCTCACAGTAGTTAGAATGAGATGCTAACACACTGTGACAGTGCTTTTCTTTGCAACGGGTCACTCATTGCCCCTCCTCCCATCTCTTTGCCTGTCTGTGACTTTCTGAGCTTAGGCCTCAGGATTTAGTAACTCCTGTATCCTCATCTCCTTGCCTCTCTGCCTACCCACCAATTCCTTTTACACATTTTTGCCACTGGCCTCTTCTTCAGAGATGGCATAGAATTCTAGGTTGACTTTTCCTCTTATTCCTTCATCATTCCCATGGGTTTCACTGCAGAAAATCACTATCTTTCTATGATTAACCTATTTCATTCCCATCTCTCTTTTTCCTTCTTTCTCACTTATTATTTTTTTAAAGCAACAAGATTTTTTAACACCAGATAGGAACTTCTTATAGATGCTAAAAGAATATACCACTGAAAGTTCATGAATTCTTGACTCCTACAAGAAACTGTAGCCACAGAGGGAGGGCTTTGGTTTTAAGTTAGGTGTGTCATTTTTTTCAGATGTAAAAGAGCACCAAATGGAGGAAGAGGCAAAGCAGTAGAAGCAGAGAAACATCTGCAGCCAAGTTCCGTTTGAGGAAATACAGGAAGACTAGAGGAATTTTGATGGAAGCATGGAATTACCTGGAACCTTTAGGCTTAGGACAGATACCGAGGCCTTGTATACCCAGGAAAGGATCTGGGGCTTACACATTTAGTGATGAGAAACCAATAACAATTTGTAAGAATACAAATTGTTAGTAGTGGTTTTTTTTTTTTTTAAGATTTTATTTGTTTGTTTGTTTAAGAGAGCAAGAGAGAGCAGGAACACATAAGCAGGGGGAGGAGCAGAGGGAGAAGCAGCAGGCTCCCCGCTGAGCAGGAAGCCAGACTCTGGATTCCATCCTAGGACCCTGAGATCATGACCTGAGTCAAAGGCAGATGCTTAACCAACAGAGCCACCCAGGTGACTCTGTTAAGAGTATTTATTTGCTCCTGATCTTTGAATCTCTATCCTTATTTCTCATCAAGGATTTATAGTTCCTCAAATGTAAATTTTTGTATATGGCTGTTTTTAGTAACATTATCATCATGTAAAGGGAAGGAACTTGAAGGGAATATTTTGATCTATTCTCAACTTCCAAAAATGCTTGATGAACAATTAGAGTTATATTAAAACCTTGTTTGTATTCTGACTTGAACAAACCACTGTAAAAAGAATAAAGATTTGTTTTTAAAGTAATCAGGGAAATGTGAATGTAGCCTGTACATTAGATGATAGCGAGGAATTTTTATTGTTGTGACGTGTGATAATGGCAAAACTGTTATTTTAAAAATCTCTGTATCAGGGGCACCTGGGTGGCTCAGTGGGGTGGGCCTCTACCTTCAGGTCATGATCTCAGAGTCTGGAGATTGAGCCCCACATAGGCTCTCTGCTCAGCAGGGAGCCTGCTTCCCCCTCCATCACTGCCTGCCTCTCTGCCTACTTGTGACCTCTGTCAAATAAATAAATAAAATCTTTAAAAAAAAAACCTCTGTATCAGTTGACATCATAATAAGGCTTTTATATAAGAGGTAAGACACTTGATATCAAAGATATGCTTTAAGGCTCTCTGTAACTCCTCCAAAGCTGAGAGAGGAATCTGTGAAGTTGCAAAGAAAAAAAAATTAATTATCGATCATTTCTGAGAATGACTGGTAGGGGTGCCACTTTTATGTGTTATATAATTTCCAAATATAAAGTGAAAAAATAAAAGCAAATTTATCCAAAGTAGTCAAGGAACTAAATATACAACAAAAATAAATTTTGGCACCCAGGTGAACAAGAGAAGCTAGAAAATAAACTAAATTTTAAATGCTTTCTAAAGAGTTAAATATAAACAGATGTTCCAAAATCACTTAAGATGAAACAAACAAAAACAGAAAAATAAAAGACGATCTTAAAAGTCTCATAAAATTTGGGGTGCCTGGGTGGCTCAGTGGGTTAAGCCGCTGCCTTCAGCTCAGGTCATGATCCCAGGGTCCTGGGATCAAGTCCCACGTCGGGCTCTCTGCTCAGCAGGGAGCCTGCTTCCCTTCCCCTCTCTCTGCCTGCCTCTCTGCCTACTTGTGATCTCTGTCTGTCAAATAAATAAATAAAATCTTAAAAAAAAAAGTCTCATAAAATTTATTCAGAATTGAGACCCTAGGGAACCATCAAAATAAACATGATGTGTAAGAGACAGTTTCTAGAAGAACAGTCATTGCTCTTCCCTCATACACTTTCCAAGTTCAGTCACATTTGATAAGAACCTTGATATACTCATTTGCATAGAACCAGTAAATATTAGACCATGAGAGAAACTTAGAAATCATTCTTACCTCACCTATGTTTACAGTGTATTATTTTGAGCTACCATTACAAATTGTCAAGCCCCCAAATTTCAAGGTGAGTAGATTAACAATATACTCTAATTTCAAATTATGCAAGGGACTGATATTTGTTTTAGAAACCATGCCCCTCTCTGCAAAACTAATAACCACTAATAATAACCAACAGTGTATATTGAACACTTCCCGTCTAAGGAACTGACGTCATCACGAACTTTATTTTGGCCTCAGACATTTCCAAACCATACAAATCTTAGAAAATGTATCACGACTCTACTACCAATCATTCCTATTATTCTACAAATTAATTATGTGTGAATATGCTACCTTAAGACACAATGCTTTTGACATAAAATTTAGTTCCTAGCAAAGGCCGACATCTAAGCTGAATAGATCTAGTGTCTAATGTGGAACTTAAAAAAAATTTTTTTAAAGATTTTATTTATTTATTTGACAGACAGAGATCACAAGTAGGCAGAGAAGCAGGCAGAGAGATAGGAGGAAGCAGGCTCCCTGCTGAGCAGAGAGCCCGATGCGGGGCTGGATCCCAGGACCCTGGGATCATGACCTGAGCTGAAGGCAGAGGCTTTAACCCACTGAGCCACCCAGAAGCCCTAATGTGGAACTTTTAAGGAGTTGGCAAACTGCTGCTTGCTGGCCAAATCTGACCGACCATCTGTTCCTGGAGAGAAAGTTTTACTGGAACACAGCCACACATATTCACTTATCTGTTATCTCTGGCTGCTTTTACACTGCAACAACAGAGTTGAGTAGTTAATAGAGACCATAGGACCACAGGCTCAGTAGGTATCATTTAGCTTTCTATAGACAAAGTTTACTAAACTCTGGTTGAAAGCATGACTCTCAAATGCCAATGTCAGTGTCAATTCCCTCCAAAACTACGCTAATACAGAGATGCAAAGAAATCCTTGTTGAGCTGCATAAATATAAGGATAATAACCATACCGATGTACGTTCGTAATAACTCTATTAACGAATTTTGCAGGTTCTCTTGCTAAGTAGAATAGGAGCCACCAGCAAGTTAGCAACAATGATTATTCCTAGGAAAATATTCTTATTCGCCCATGATTTCCAGATTTCCGCCACCACATTGGTGATAAGTCTAAAAAGACAAAAATAAGTAAGATCCCTAAATCCTTTAATTCTCAACCTGCAGCCTACTACTGCCACAACTATTGTTTCTGAGTCGAAGAGAAAGAGAGAGAAAATGGGAATATTTCTTGAGGATACTGTTTATGTCTAGATGAGCAAAAGAACTTGATTTCTAAGATAAAAGCAGAAGAATCAATCTCTTTAACCCTTTTCTCCTGGCTTATCATCACTCTTTATAAGCAATCTTGAACATTATGCAGTCCTCTTTAACACTGCAGTCCTCTTTAAACTTCATATAGGGGTATCAGTATCAAGGAAGTTTAACTACAACTGAAGATATATTTTTCTTTTTTCTTTTTTAAATGAGGTTTATTTTTTTTTTCTTAAGATTTTATTTATTTATTTGACAGACAGAGATCACAAATAGGCAGAAAGGCAGGCAGAGAGAAGGGGGTGCAGGCTCTCTGCTGAGCAGAGATCCCAATGTGGGGCTCGATCACAGGACCCTGAGATCATAACCTGAGCCAAAGGCAGAGGCTTAACCCACTGAGCCACCCAGGTGCCCCCTGAAGATATATTTTTCATAGATTTGTTTGCTCAAAGGAAATGGATGAAATCTAATGATCACAGAACTTAAGACAGACAATTTTCAAATCTCAACCTTAAACTGTCTGTGGAGTATGGGATTTCAACATCATGGTAGTCATAAGAAACGTGGACAGGCCATCATGACATTAAGATCCATGAAGAGTATGACTTTATCATACAGAAACTTGAGTCTAGTTGGGTTTAGTATTTTTTTAGAAGGCCTGTTATAAACATCTATCAAAGTGGCTATCCATTACAGGGGAAAACAAGACTTCCTGTAGAGGCAAACCATCAGTCAAATAGGATAAGATTCATAAAATAAATATGAATAAGCTCCTTATAAAAAAGGTGGGTTTTTTTTTCCTAAAACTTTCAGGATAAGCCATGATGTCTTACAACATATTAACAGAAACCTTCAAAGGTCATTTCATACAGGACTTGTTTAATCAGTGAGTCGACTAATATTGAGGCTACAGTCAGTCATCAATGTTTCTGTGGTAAATAAAAGAATCACAGAGTTCTTGTCATAGAAGCCTTTGGTGCTAACAAGGAAAGGAACTGATGCATTGAATCTCATTCTAAACTTATTTAGAATTTTAAATTTATTTAGACCCTAAGTACAACAATCATGGTATACCTTCTAAGTCTTTTTTGAAGAGATGTTTCAAAAATTATGTTTTCTTGTACTCGTGGAAACCTCCTTAGTTGCCACTTACAGCTATACTATAAGTTCTCTTTCCTACTGCAATGACCAAACTTTATGAAAAGATACAAGCTGGATTTTGCCACTTCAATGCTATGCTCTTTACAAAGAAAAATTGGTAGACAGTCAACTTTTTTTTTTTTTTAAACAGAAGTAACGTGGATTTCCCAGATGCACAGAAGTCTATTTTTATTTTTGAAATGTGTTATAAAAATCAGGTTTTTTGCACACGAGACAGTAATATTATTGATACATTAAAAAAAAAAAGGTTTATCTATTGCCTAGTTTATAGGACAGATATATTCTAAATTTGCATAGCATATCTAAGCAAGGAACTGGTGACTATGATACTAGCCAGAGTCACCTTATTTACTTTTATATAGAAAACTTTAATTTGGAGAAGTGTATTGAATTTTTTTATTAATTTCATTCTCTGAAAACATTTTTTTCAGAAAATATGTGTTTTTAATATATTGGAGATGTTGTGGAATACACACTTGCTGGATTTGTTTTAATCTGTATTTTATTACTGATAGTGATTGATGAAAGGCTCTCCTAACAGATGAAAGATGAGACAATACCCAAGAAAAAAAAAAAAGAGTTGGAGACAATAAAGTCTTGGAACTTACCTTGTGCTCAACTAGCACAGTTTGAACAAGTGACATCAAGAGTGCTAGATATCCTTAAGTATTTAAAGATGCACTGGTGACAGTGCTAATGGACTGTCAGCTGGTTGGAAATGTAGAGTCAAATCCTGGCAGCAGAATATGAAGGAGAAGTGAAGGGCACAGAGTTAAGCCCATCAAGCTTATCTCCATAAGGTTTCATTTACTGTTGCACATTTTAAAAAAATGTTCAGAAACAACTCAGACTTGAGTTATAGCTTGTTGGAGGCAGCTTTTATTTTTTTTATAATTTTTTAAAGATTTTATTTACTTATTTGAGAGAGTGAGTGAGTGAGAGAGAAGTACCACAAGTTGGTGGGGGGTGGGGGGAGGCAG
>NW_019154143.1:2985197-3111115 GCF_002288905.1 Enhydra lutris kenyoni
AGGGAGAAGCAGACTCCCTGCTGAGCAAAGAGCCTGATGCAGGAGTCAATCCCAGGACCCTGATACCATGATCTGAGTGGAAGGCAGATACTTAAAATGACTGAGCCACCCAGGTGTCCCAGAAGGCTATTTTTAAAAAACAATTATCCTTGGGGCACCTGGGTGGCTCAGTTGGTTAGGCAGCTGACTCCTGATTTTGACTCAGGTCATTACCTTAGGGTTCTATGCTCAGCAGGAGAGTCTGCCTCAGAGTTCTCTCTCCCCTCTCTGTCCCTCCCCCCACTTGCTTGCTCATGTTCTCTCTAAAATAAATAAGTCTTTCAAAAAAATACCCACATTAATAAAATCTGCAGTAGAAGTTTAGTGGACAGATAGACATGTTAAAAATATAAAGTTTGTATCTTTGGTGCATAAACAATGAATTATGGATCACTGAAAAAAAATTAAATTAATTTTTTTAAAAAAAGAGCTTTGCAATGGGAAAAAATATAAAGTTTGCTTGTGTAATATTGTGAAATGAAAATAAAATACTTTTTTCTTCCATTCTGTAGTTGTTTATATTACCACAGAAACATCGATGACTGACTGTAGCCTCAATATTGATTGACTCACTCATTAAGGGAGAAGCAGACTCCCTGCTGAGCAAAGAGCCTGATGCAGGAGTCAATCCCAGGACCCTGATACCATGATCTGAGTGGAAGGCAGATACTTAAAATGACTGAGCCACCCAGGTGTCCCAGAAGGCTATTTTTAAAAAACAATTATCCTTGGGGCACCTGGGTGGCTCAGTTGGTTAGGCAGCTGACTCCTGATTTTGACTCAGGTCATTACCTTAGGGTTCTATGCTCAGCAGGAGAGTCTGCCTCAGAGTTCTCTCTCCCCTCTCTGTCCCTCCCCCCACTTGCTTGCTCATGTTCTCTCTAAAATAAATAAGTCTTTCAAAAAAATACCCACATTAATAAAATCTGCAGTAGAAGTTTAGTGGACAGATAGACATGTTAAAAATATAAAGTTTGTATCTTTGGTGCATAAACAATGAATTATGGATCACTGAAAAAAAATTAAATTAATTTTTTTAAAAAAAGAGCTTTGCAATGGGAAAAAATATAAAGTTTGCTTGTGTAATATTGTGAAATGAAAATAAAATACTTTTTTCTTCCATTCTGTAGTTGTTTATATTACCACAGAAACATCGATGACTGACTGTAGCCTCAATATTGATTGACTCACTCATTAAACAATATGAATTATACAAAGATTTAGCCCAGTAATTTTTGAGAACTGCAATATGCCATACAATTAAAAACCATTATTTCAGAAATAAACCTAAAATTGGAGTTGAATTTCATAAAGCCTTCTTGCATGGCAGAGGTATGATCCCTATATTCTGCAAGGAGAGAGGAAAAATTTTATCTGAGGTATGTTAGTGGCTACAGTTTTGCGTGTATTTAATTTCTGTGACTTTTGACTATCAGCGTATCACTATTTTGCCATTTATCACAATAAAAAAAAAAAAACATTCAAATGACCACAACCTTCTAGTAACAAGCTGGATTGTTAGAAATTGCAGAAAGCATCCACTATGTCACTAAGCAAAATGACAAGTAGCAAAATTGTTAAATTCTAAGAAACAGAAATATGAATATTTCATGATAGTAGCCATCTACAAGATATTACTCAACCAATGCTAAGGTGTGTCACATGAAAAACTTCAGTGATGCTGACGAGTTGGTATATAACTACTTGTCAAGCACCTGAGAATACAAGAGAATAGAGTGTTGGAGGTAGACATAAAGTTCCTCAATACTCTGAAATTTTCATTTTAACCACTTGGGTAAAACTTTTCCTTTACCAAAGTATTCACTGTCACTGCTGGGGAGCTATGAAATTGATTGGATTAATACCTCCCTTTCCCACCTTTTTCGGTAACTGTATTAATGGACTGTCAGATGGCTGGAGATAAAGTGAAATCCTGGCAGCAAAATATGAAGAAGTGAGGGGCACAGAGTTAAGCCTATTACATTATCTGTGTTTTTCTAATTAATTGAGAAGTGAATATAATGAGCTTTTGCTTAATTTGGGACATCCTCAATTTTTATCGCCTGGATTGTACCCCTCATATATCTGGCACCAAAAAAAAAAAAAAAATATCAGCAGAACAGAAGCAATTCTGTTGGCACTTTAACTGTCTAAATATAACCCATTAATCTTAGTATTTACCTGAAAAGGATATGTTACAGGGAAAAGCCACTGATTAGCTCTAGAAATCTTCATTAAAGGACTGTCGACATATTCTCAGTTCTTGTGTCAAAAGTAGAATTTCTTTAAGCTCTGACTACATTCTTTGGCAAAGCTCAGTAGGCAGATGCCAAGTCTACATTTGATTCCTATAACTGGAAAAATAACATGGAAAAACACTGCTTCCATTTATCTTGATCAAGTATCACTCATTTTTGACAGTTTAATCTTATCCAAAGGAAAAATTAAAGGACATTGAGAGACCTTTTAGAAATTAGAATTTTAGGGCGCCTGGGTGGCTCCGTGGGTTGAGGCCTCTGCCTTCAGCTCAGGTCATGATCCCAGGTCCTGGGATCGAGCCCCGCGTCGGGCTCTCTGCTCGGCAGGGAGCCTGCTTCCTCCCCTCTCTCTCTCTGCCTGCCTCTCTGCCTACTTGTGATCTCTCTCTCTGTCAGGTGAGTAAAATCCTTAAAAAAAAAAAATTAGAATTTTATATAAAGGTAGCTTCAACAACAGGGCACACTAATAAGGAGTATTTAGGACAATAAATAACCAACACTGAAGATGTATGGAACTAATTCGATCACATCAAGTAACTTCTGCTAGTGCAGGCTAAAGAACTCATGGAGTATTGTGTCTGGGATTGCCGAAAGCTGAGTGGCATAGGGGCTCCAAAGTATAGGATACACAAGAATTGAAGAATGTTTAACCTATAGAATTTAAGAATGGAATCAACTTAATAATAAGAATTCTGTCTGGGTGCAGGGTGACCATGTGATTATTAACAAAATAAAGTGAGTCGGTTTTTTCTGGGCAACTGCTTTTCCAGAATTGCTCTGGACCTTGCAATGACTTTGAACTCTTTAGGTCTTAATGTTTCCACATCTGTTATTTCTTTTGGGGGTTACTTCTTGTCATAACCGTTTCATTCTTCACTTAACTGATGGATTACTGGTAACCCCCACAGGTAACTGAATCTTGGGTGACCTTCTTCTTCTTCTTTTTTAGTCCCAGTAGCTGCAACTAACACCACCTTGCCCACTGTTATCTGCTTCATGGCTGTTTCCAGCATTCCACCACGCAGTCTTGCCCCTCTGCCTAGTATGAGTATTTACGATCAATGGCTATATCGTTATACATCACTCTAGCCAACTTTACACAGTTTATTGTATTCTATCTTCAGCTCAAAGTTAGGTTGTCAATAGCCACTGCTTCTTAAAATTCAGTGTAGTCAGTATCCTCCTACCCTGTTCTGTCTTCTTACTCATGTCAATTTACAGCATTGTCGCCAAAGTCCTTTAAATTTGGTACCACATGGGAAGATGAGCATTAGAGATGTCACAAGGTTCTCAGTGACTAAAAGTGATCTCAGTTTAGTGGGGTTCAGGGTAGAAAAAAAAAGGTGAAAGGTGGCTTCAGTCCAGCAAGGGCAGGTTTGGGAGAAATAAGCAACTCAGAATGAGCCCTGGCCACTATGTGTGACTGACAGAGTTAGAAAGGCCATGGTCAGTACCACCTTAAATAGCCAAGACATAATGAATCATACAAACGTATCTGTGTTGAGCAAAATTTAACTCCTTGACAAATTAGGACCACCAAGCTTCAGATCCAGGAGGAAGATTCAAAAAACAATGTTAGTATCACCAAGCATGCATTCAATGCACTAAAAATGCTCTTGCCTAGTTGGAGAACGTTTTACTCTCCCATCATTTCTAAAGATATAAACATACATACTTGTATATAATATTATATATGAAATATATATAACTTTTATTTCATATAAGTTATACACAATATACAAATATATAAATTATATATAAGTTCAAGTACATATATAAAAGATAAATTTCATTTGGGATGAAAGGAGGCTCCACTGTCCCATGGGTATGCTGGGTCATAAATTCTCTATACCATCCTGATAAAACACAAAAGTATTCCTCAAACTATAAACGACTCCATTCTCAGTGATCTAGTCAGGTTCCAAGTTGAGAGTGGAGGCTCATTTGCTCGTACTTTTCCCCAAGCTTTTTCTAGAGTACTCAAACAAGCTTTTAATTATAATCTCATTCTCACAAACGTGACAACAGCAGGAAAAATAAGGCACAGCTTATTTAGTAATCGTGACTGGCTGAAGACATAGATGTTTATATATATATATATGTATATATATATATATATACATATATTTGGTATATCTGGTACAACCACATTTACAAGGAGAAGAAAATGTGTTCTCCTTTATCTGGGATTAATGGCAGAACCAAAATTTACTGAAACTCAGACTTCAACGTGAACACAGTAACAACTGTTTCTATATAGATTTGTTCTTGTATTACCCACTTGTCTTTGTTTAGAGCAACTGGTTTTGAATTAGTTTTAAACATATTTTTCTAGGGATCTTTCTGACATTGTGACCCAACAATGTTATGGGCAGAATCGAAGGATTTATAACAGAATATTCAGGTATTTTTTTCCTATTCAGAGCCCTACTCTAGAGATTTCTGAAAGAAGCAGTAACTTCAACATTATTGTCAAAAATACGTTCTCCAAAGTTGCTCAAATAAACAAGGAGGGATCAGAGTATTCTACATATCATGAATAATTTGAAAACAGCAAGTTCGGGAATAATGTTAAGATCGATCATTAACTACTGTCTGGGGAGTAGAGAGAGATTACTGATGACACAAGCCTACCCATTAACTTCAACACTGTATTTTACCCATTAACTTCAACACTGTATTTTCTTCTCTTACTGACACTATTCCATAGCTAGAAGTGAAGTGTTAATGTATGACACCTCACTGAGTATAAAGACCATCCTCATGATGTTTCAAAGCCTGTTTAAAAAGTATACACTCTTACCTCTATCAAGCAAAGTTGTAACAAAATATTAGGAGAGCAGCCTGTAGACTGGACATTTTCCTTCTGTTCAGATTTACATTTTTAAAGGTTAGCAGCTTAGTTAAATTTACCATCCCAAGAAAGTCCTTACTAAGTATGAAGAATGGCTTAGCACAAAGAACACTTAGTTATAAGAATAAAAATCTCTGTGGAATAGAAATTGAATGGAGAGTTTCTTCCCAATATCAGACTTTCAGAAAAACTTAATGATTGAAAATGGGGTTGATTCAAAAATTCCTCCTGCCTTCCTGAGAGAGAGGCATTTTTCCTCTCCTTGGCCACAGCTAATGTTTTCTACTTTAGAACATTGTAAGTAATCTAAAGTTGTTCCTCATGTTGCTTCAAAACTCACCGTCTCTACTCCTGTCCACAGGAATAATACAACACTGGTGTTTTCTCTCTTCCATATGACAACTTCAATATTTAAGGCAACTCCATTATTATGTTCTGCACATGCCATAAAGTACAGATCACTGCGCTAAGGACACATACTAGCTGGTCAGTGTCCTTCTTTACATGTTCTACACCATATTATTAGCCCCAAATAATCTTATGATTGACAAAACCACCATCAGTTTTTCATTTATACTGTTACCATAGCAAGTCTTCATTACTTTTCATTGGAGAAGTTATTCAAATGTGAACATTTATCTCTGTTACATTTAATTGTCACTGCCTACCTTATCCATGGTCTCTGCTGAGCAGACTCTGGGTCACGTGATGCCAACTCCTGACCACAATCAGTTGGGGCAGTTCCACACTCACTCACCTGAGAACAGTCTTTTTACTGAGTATTCAAGGATGGGTCTCCTTGGTGACCTATATCAAAAAGATGTGAAGAGCTGTTTAGTCATCTTCAGAACTAAAACAAAGACAGTGTATCTCAGAGTCTGATATGAATATCAATGGCAGCATACAAAATTAGTTTAGGTAGTACATATAATATGATTTAAACAAGGAATGTTAAGCACGTTTGCTTATGTATGTATTAGTAGAAACAAGCACATCTAACCCTTTGTTTTATAGACCGTGATTGCTTGGACAAAGAAAAAATAAAGGAGTCAATTTAAAGTTGGTTAAAAGAAAAAAAATACTAATAAAATAGACCTAATAAAAACAAATGAATGGAACATATTTTGAAGCCAATTCCCCTGAGATCAGTTTTACTACAAAATACATCTAGCCACCCTTTCCAACAATATACACATTCAAATGTTATAATCATGTGTTCCATATCTCCTTTAAGTCACTGATAAATTGGTCAATGAGATTTACAGCAAAATAAAAAAGAAAGAAAGAAAGAAAAAAAGGAAACCAAAAATTACTGGTGCATATTTTCTTTAGACAAAGTCCCACTTCTTACAGATTAGCTCCAGCAAAGCCTTCCCAATCTACCATCTGTTAGACTTCGTAATTCAATGTCTGTGTTACCATGGCTTGTTTCTTTTTTCAATTCCCCTTCTTGGAATTTTAGAATGTCTCTTTTGTTGACTCTCCAGAAGTCTATGAATATATGTCCATAGTTTCTGCAGTAGAGTGCTATAATTTTTTAATCAAATAAAAGATTATAGTTGAAATTCTGTTATCACTATACAATTGATTTCTTCATACAAAGGAGAGAGGTAAAGGTGAATATAGGAATATTAAGAGACCTAGGAAGGTGAATCTTGGTGAATCACTGATATTAGGAAAGACACTAACACCCAGTCAAGGATGTGGACGCTTAGGACAAGGCAGATGTGGAGTTCAAGTACAGCTTCTCCAGTCACTACTTAAATGAACTAAAGCATATCATTGGCCATTCCTGTCTATAAAACAGGAACCTGCACGTCAAGTGCCTGGGGTAAAGTAAATCCATCTGGTAACTATAATCGGCAACACTGTATTATTCTTAATTCAGAAAAATTTTGATGTCAGATTTTGGGAATAAATTTTCATGACTTATAGAAAGCATTATTTTTTACTAGCATTCCTTCTTAATAATCAAAAAGATAAAAACACTATCAGTGGAATTCAGTTTATGAAAAAGCTTATGAGTGCTCCAAAAGTTAGAGAATTCTACTGTCTTCTATTTGTTCCCATATAAAAATAACTATACTTTGTATTCTTATTAGTTTACTAATACTGGAGTTCTTATTTCTATCTGAAAAAAATATTATTTTTTTAAACTGAAAAAGACCACTCTTTTTAAAACTGATTATCCTAGTAAAAACTTACTTTGATTAAAATGAGATTAATTAAAATTGTTGTAACATTGATTGATAGGAATTCATAATTACAAAATTATAAAGTATAGATACCTAAGGTAATCTTTCTGAGTATAATATAAAATTGGACTAGCTTCATTTCTCCCCAGTTAAATCCAAATCTTCTTAGGGCATTTAGTCTAAGATATCTGAATGAAAATTATTTGCCTTTTCATTTTAATAATTTTCACTGTTAGTCTCTATCTATATGCAATTTTAGAGTTAATGTCAATGAAATAATTTATAGTCAAAAGCACTTAGAAAGGGAAAATATGCAGCAATAAAATTCTAATTTGTGTTCCTTGTAGGCTAATACACAAGGAAAATCTGATAAAGAGAATGACAGGGAGTAAAATATGATATTGTTTTAAATATAGAGAGACTTTTTTTTAAGGTTTCTTTCTAATTAGATATTGTCACTACAGTAGACAAGTTAAGTTTAGAGTGTGTCCCTCTGCAGAGTAGGAGTGTGAGATGGAACTGCAATTTCAGGGGAGTGCAATATAATTAGAAAATCCTTGGTGAATCGTTGACATCAGGAAAGACATTAAAAACCCAGTCATGGCCCTTTTAAAAAATCAAACTCCATTAAATGGAAACCCTAAGAAAAATCAGTGAACTCAGTCACACAGGTAAAATAAGGAGATTGAAGTGGTCAATAATTCACAGTCCTGTGTGCTCAGCTATCTATGATTTATTTTAGGAACAGTGACCTTGGTGGCAGGAAATTGAAAGCTGGATACTTTTGCATATATAGTTCCTTACTGTGTGGTATTCAGCAAGTACTGGTAGGTACACAACCAGAAGCCATGCTTGAGGATGGATTACTACTCACACGATGCAGATAGCTTATACTCTTTCTCAGAGGACAGACAGTACAAATTGTGTACATAGTACAGAGAATAGACTATATAGAATATAGTATATGAGTATAAGTAATTCGACCATGTGGAAACACAAACTGTTAAGTCATCACAGACTATCCCACTTTTCCACTTCAAATTCTTCAATGGTTCCTTTTTTGAAAAAATTTTATTTATTTTTCAAATTTTTCAGTGTTCCAGAATTCATGGTTTATGACCACACCCAGTGCTCCATGCAATATGTGCCCTCCATAATACCCACCACCAGGCTCACCCATCCCCCATCCCCCTCCCCTCCAAAATCCTCAGTGAGTTTCTCAGAGTCCACAGTCTCTCATGGTTCATCTTCCCCTCCAAGTTCCCCCAACTCCCTTCTCCTCTCCATCTCCCCATGTCCTCCGTGTTATTCCTTATGCTCCACAAATAAGTGAAACCATATAATAATTGACTCTCTCTGCTTGACTTACTTCACTCAGCGTAATCTCTTTCAGTCCCATCCATGTTGATACAAAAGTTGGGTATTCATCCTTTCTTCAATGGTTTCTTATCTCACTCAAAATAAAAGCTCAAGCTGTTCCAATGATCTACGATGCTACAGTAGGGTTCCTCTTAGCTTCTCTGATCCATGTGTTTTCCCTTGAACCTGGAATGCTCCTTCTCCCAGAGAGCCCTGTGGCTTGTTCTCTTACCTCAGGTTTCTGCTCCAGTGTAACCTAACCAGCTTGGCCACGTCACTAAATATTAGACAGCCCATTGCCCAATTTCCTCCTTTCTTGATTCACTTTTCTCTATGACACTTATCACTTCTAACATATTAACATAATATATATTTTACATATTTAATTGGTTTATTGAATGTCTTTCCCCACCAGAATTAAAGGTCTATCATGGCATGGATGCCCATGAGGGAAACTGGAACAAGTACTCAATAAATATTTGGTGAATAAGTAATCAAAGAATGAATGAATAAAAGTATTCATTTATCTTTTAATCACATCTCTTATTATAGGAAACACATAGAGTGCTAGCTTTTTTTTTTCTTAATGTCTAGGGTGAACAAGACATGACTCTTTCTTCAAAATACTTATGATCCAGTAGAAGACACTAATTATCTTTATAAATATCATAAATATCGTATAGAGAATATCAAGTATTTGAAGGCTGATGAGGTCAACAAGACAGAAAAACATATTGCATCCAGCTAAAGAAATCAGGGGAGCCTCACAGAAGAGATGGCATTTGAGAGATGGCTTTTAAAAATAAAGAGTTTAAGTATGTCCATTTAAGTTGGTGGGGAAAATAGAAGACTATAAACAAAGGCTCAAATTTACACGGTCACAGAGCATGAGAACATTAAACTTCACTGCTTAGCTGCAACATTTAAAGACAAACACAGAGGGGTGCCTGGGTGGCTCAGTGGGTTAAAGCCTCTGCCTTTGGCTCAGGTCATGATCCCAGGGTCCTGGGATGGAGCCCCACATCAGGCTCTCCGCTCAGCAGGGAGCCTCCTTCTTCCTCTCTCTCTCTCTCTGCCTGCCTCTGCCTACTTGTGATCTCTGTCAAATAAATAAAGAAAATCTTAAAAAAAAAACCACACACACACACACACAAACACAGAAAGAAGACTGGAAATGTAGAGCCAAACTCTGAACATTATCATCAAAGATGCATCATTTTAACTATCTTTATTGCTACTTGAAAACAATTGCTTTGATCCTTTCTTAGACCTTGGACTTTATTCTTATGCTTTGCCTTAATTACTTTTGAAGTTTTACTTTCTTCTGGGAAAGAATTTGCAACTGGTAAGAAGTCCAGTGTTTTCTGGGGTCTTTGGGTCAGCTACAAACTCTTATTTCTATCTCTTCTTTTCCTTAGATCCTCTGTCTGTCTGATGGATTAAGGTGCCAAGCTATGTTCTGCACCCCTAGACATTCAAAATCTTACCTGCTATCAGGGCAGACTGAGGCAGGTCAAAGTAGACAGCATCAGACAGACAGTTTTGTAGGGAGCTGGTGACCAGGAGACATTAGATCCAAACTAAGAAATTTATGACTAACTCTACTTTGGGTCACGCTTTGGGTGGTTTTAATTTTTAATTTACTTATTCTCTTAGATCTCCTTTACATTTCTCTCTAAAGGGTAAATTATATAATAAAATCAAGTTATTAGCAGTATTTATTATATTTTAATTACTTATAATAATGAATTATTTACTTAAGCTTATTTTCAGAAAGAGTTCTATTTTTGCCCCTTACCTTTGTTTCTTAATTAGAGCTAAACTGGAATTCTACCTTCAATCTTTTCACTCCCCTTCACAGGTCTTCATTTTTCTTTTTCCTGGATCTCATCTGGTCATTTTAAAATCTTGTCAGTCCTAGGCCTTTTCCCTTGGTTTGAATCCTTTTCTAAGCCCTTAATGTATTTAAATGTCTTACTAGGAAACTTTTAGTTCCCCCTACCCCAACACCTTTTTACATCTGTAACTTTAAACCTATACATTGTTTCATTTCAATAGTCATCTTAGTTTTGCTCTTCTCCTTCCTTCCTTTTAAAACCTTTAAGGATCTTATGAAAAAGATTTTTTTTTCTTTTTCAAAGATTTTATTTATCTATTTGACAGAGAGAGAGATCACAAGTAGGCAGAGAGGCAGGCAGAGAGAGAGAGGAGGAAGCAGGCTCCCTGCTGAGCAGAGAGCCCGATGCGGGGCTCGATGCCAGGACCCTGAGATCATGACCCGAGCCGAAGGCAGAGGCTTTAACCCACTGAGCCACCCAGGCGCCCCGAAAAAGATTTTTTAATACAGGTTAACAAGAAGTTCAAATGCAAAGCTGGAAACATTAATAAAAATCAGAACTGTGCACACGTGTGGTAAGAGGCTTTCTTAGCTTTCTGCACACCACATCCCCACCCTTACCCCTCACAACTCTAACCCATCATACCACCTCTCATATAGCAGGGAAGGAGAGTGTCCTCAAACATGAATTCACCTGGAAAACAGAGGATTCACGATTTAATTCTCCCAAGTGTTACAAGCCACCTTCCCTCCCAGTGACACACACACAAACTCAGTGGTTAATTTTCTTGGGCTACATTGTGTGCTCACAGCATCCCATCCTACCCTTGCATGAGAAAATCTATTTTCTCATCAATGGTCTCTGATACAGATAGTCACATACCACATATTTAGCAAACCATGTCTTTTTTTTTTTTTTTTTTAATGCTGTAAGTTAGGAGGGGATATCATGAGTAAGGTCATATCAGAGGAAAGACCTTCAATTGCCTTACTCAGATGATGGGCTCCCAATGGTGTTGCAACTCCTAATAGACATCCAGGGAAGGAGGAGCAGGAGAGATGCCTCAACTTGCACTAATGTTTAACTAGCATGCCTTTAGTATGTTCTTACCCTCCTTTTGTCCTTAGTGGGGATTAAGGGAAATCCCCTTTAAATTACAAAATAAGGGTGCCTGGGTGGCTCAGTGGGTTAAGCCGCTGCCTTCGGCTCAGGTCATGATCTCAGGGTCCTGGGATCAAGTCCCACATCGGGCTCTCTGCTCAGCAGGGAGCCTGCTTCCCTCTCTCTCTCTCTCTCTGCCTGCCTCTCTGTCTACTTGTGATCTCTCTCTGTCAAATAAATAAATAAAATCTTTAAATTACAAAATAAACTGGGGTTGGTGTGTCCCTTTCCATGTGGTCCCTTTCCCTTCACAGGGGCTCCTGCATAGCTCAGACTAGCCCAGAGGTTATATGTGAGCCAGAGCTGACCAACTCACTGAGCCTCAGGGCACAGTCCAAGCCCATGTTCCTGGGAAAATACAGGAAATTATTCTAGGGAGACTTGATTCCTTAAAGGCAATATAATAAAAATCTAGATGGAAGTCACTTTGGCAGTGTTTCTGACTTTGTATCATTTTGACCTGGTAGATCTCCTACTCAGTCTCTTTTCCCTGGTTGAGAGATGTTAGTGGTATTTCCCCCAGAGGACTGCACTTTCCCCTCAATTTCGAGATGTGCTGTCTCCCTCTTCAGCTCTCTGGCTGAGAATCTGATCTACTGGCTACCCTCACTCACTGTTCTTTCTTGGTCATCCTTCAGTTTATTTTTTACTTCTTTACTGCTAAGTCTCACTCCCCCCTGACAAATTGGTCTAGAAGGACTTCACATGCACCTGACACCTGAATAGAAATGTCCTAATGGGTTCTGAAATACCAGCGTGGGAACAAGCCTTTGTGGCAGTTGAAAAGTCATTTACTAGGACCTAAATGGCAGCTCAAGAGATACAGTAGACTTGAAAGGTCGGTCCCACAATGACAGAATGCATATTTAAAAGGCAGGCCCCTTGGGCACCTGGGTGGCTCAGTGGGTTAAAGCCTCTGCCTTGGGCTCAGGTCATGATCCCAGGGTCCTGGGATCAAGTCCCGCATCGGGCTCTCTGCTTAGCAGGGAGCCAGCTTCCCTCTCTCTCTCTCTGCCTGCCTCTCTGCCTACTTGTGATCTGTCTCTCTGTTGAATAAATAAATAAAATCTCTAAAAGGCAAGCCCCTTATATTTTGATATACCTGAAGACCCCCCCCTTTTTTTTTCTTTTTAACCATTGGAGGTCTCTAAGGAAACTCATTTTGAACAACTTTAGCACAATTGAGAGGGATTTCACATAGTTCTCTAGGCCTCTAAGATCAAATGACTGGAAGGAGTATCAGAATTTACACAGACCAGAACCTAAGATTCTAAAAGACAGTAGAAAGCATCTTTTGTCCAAAATGTCTATAATAGGAGTTTTAATGGTTCAGTTCAAAAGATAGCTCTGAAGAAACAGATGAGGGAGGCAGAAAGGAAGACCTAAAACTTCTCCGAGCGTATTTTATTTAATATGGAAGATTTTTAATTTTTTCAATTTTTTGTTCTCATTTTAATTTCTCCATTATAGTTTCCATTAGAAGCATATAAAATTATCAGGTACTAATATGGCACTAAAAACGCATGCTTTTTCTTTGTTTTTATTATGTTAATTTTATATGTTTTACCCCTCCCCATTATTAATCCACTTAATTTCACCCTTCTCTGCCCTAATTTCCTCACAATCCCTATTTCCCCTCTTTGAAAAGCCTGCATGTTCACCCTTGCTTGGGACAGAAGGATGAGCACCTCTCACTAACAAGTTGTTTAAAAAAGAAAAAAAAAAAAAAAGGTCTGTAATATCCATTCCCCAATATCACACCTCAACATTCTGCCGGCACCTGGTGGAAAAGTAGTTTGACCAGTGTCCCTCACAGATGGGTTCTCAGTGCCAGGCTTTAGCAAGATTCACCAGTTTTTTTACTTTCTTCTGCCCTGAGAGCTCCCAAGCTTGTCTCAGGGGTACTGCAGCCCTGCTGTGAAGACCCACTCACCTCCAGTGTCCGCGTCTCTCTGAAGATCACTCTGACGCCTGAAATGGGCCTGTGCCAGGCAGGAGGCCATTTCCTAGAAATCAGCCAAGATTTTTTTTGTTTCCTTTCATCACCTGACTCCTGATGAAGCCCCTGGTGGGAAATTTTTGAGGTTGCCATCCGGTATGTATAGCTCAAGGAGGACAATTGCACTTTGTAATTGGAAACTTCAGCTCGGCTTTAGATTTAAAATTTAACACGAGAGTGTCTCAAAGTCAGAAGCAAAAAAATTGGGAGATGGGGAATCTTTTGTCATTTACATATTCTCTCTCAACATATGGCAGTATCAGTAGATGCCAACTGCAGTCACGCTTAATTAAAAAATTAGATGGTAGATATACAGAAGTATGAAGGCTTTTCTCCAAACTCTTTTACATTATTCAACTCTGTCCATATGTCCACTAAAAAAAAAAAAAAAAAGTTAAGAAGAAGAAGAAGAAGAAGATAGGGGCACAAAAAGCCCAGAGACGGAAGGTTTTGTTTTCTGATTTAATATCCTATTAAAACTCTATACGAACAAATTTGTATAAAAGTTAGCAATCTGATAGGACAATGGTGACTTCAGCTACTCCACTAAAGTAAATATATGTATATTCAGAACGCATTCATTTTCAATCTGATAATTTGTGTTTTTGCTGGGATTATTTTCCCTTTATTATCTGTTGAAACAAACTTGGATTCACAGAGAAAGTACATCAAATAAAAAGAATATATAGCCAATTTACAAAACAAACCACTTTCAATCATGTTTAGATCTATTTTTAAACAACTGGTATGTTAATTATCAGTTTAAATATATTGATTAAAACAGAACCTCTAACCAGCAAGCATTTTCCCAGTGTAGTTAGATCAACCCTACTAGACAATTAACACAGTATTTCAAATAAAATACTCCACCAGTTGAACAAACGTCACTGGTTTATTATATTCATTCCCTGAATTAGGCTTTATGCGTTTACTTGAAATTATAGGAGCTTCGTGACTCTGTTGCCTGATGTCTTCCAAAAGTTCTGGGAAATTATTATCTTTGCAAATATTTCTTTTGCCTTAGGTCTTCTTCCCTCTTCTCTGGGATTCCAAGAAAATATATGACAAACCTTACTCCATCCTTTGTTTCTCACCCTCCCTCTTGTGTTTTCTACATTTTGTTTCGTCAGCTTCATTCTGGATGGTTTCTTTTGACTTTGACTTATTTTCTAATTCCTAAATTCTCTCTTCCTCTGTGTCTTGTAGGTCTTTAAACAAACTTCTTGAGTTCTTAATTTTTGTTCCTGTATTTTTCAGTTTTAGAATTCCTAGTCAATTCTTTTCTTTAAAATTACATTATGGGGGTGCCTGCATGGCTCAGTCACTTAAGCAGCCAATTCTTGATTCCAGCACAGATCAGGATCTCAAGGTCCTGGAATCTGGCTGCATTGCACTCCACACTCAGTGGGGAGTCAGCCTGGGGATTCTCTCTCTCCTTCCCCCTCTGTCCCTCCCCCTGCTCTCTCTCTCTCAAATAAATAAATCTTAAAAAAAATTAATAAAAAATAAAATTATAACATCATGTTACATAATTTCCAAATCCTTGGCAACATGTTTAGGTTCAGCTTTTATTCCCATGAGCTCAGGGAATAGATTTCTCCCCAATCTGAGCATAGTATTTCCACTATGTGCCATTTTTACGGGTCTTTGTCATCTGTCTTTTGTAGTGGTTCTCTTTCATGTTGTCTCTTCCCCATGTCCCTTGTTATCTTTGCATGCCAGGCATTGCATTTAAAAATTTGCTAGAAGTAATTTGAGGCCTAAGATGTTATCTTCCAGAGAGAACTTTCATTTGCTTTCATAGTCGCTTGAAAGCACTGGCTTTCCTGGATCACCTGCGTCCAATTCTTCTGGGCCACCTCCATGACTTGACACGGGGCATGCAGCAATCTGTTCCAAGATAGTTTAATTCTGGCTCACTCCACCTCCCTCATTTGGTTCTCAAATCCAAGCCAGGAACCTCACCTTTAGGGAGCCCTGGACTCTAACTTTTGTCCCTGAAGTCCTGAAACTCTGTCCAAGATCACCCAGCTCCTCTTCTGGATTAACACATGCTGCTAGGCCAAAGGAATTCCAAATTCCAAGCCCATCTCCCTCAATTCTTTCTTCTCTCATGTTGCTTCAGTTATTCCTCACTATGTTGTTAACTGTTTGATGAGCCAGGATCTGTATTTTGATGATATCTGATGAGCTTGATCATTTTGATGATACTTGATGAGATTTGATATTTGATATATTTGATGAGCTAAGCATCTATATCTTCACATTATAATCAGCAAGAGGGTTGGTTCAAATTACTCAGTCTGACACAATCACCAACCGAAGGGTTTTTCTCATTACTCTTAACCAGGCAGTTTTTAGAAGATACCAAACGATGGCACTGATATGTGTATACAACCACATTATTATTTCCACTAGGGATGAAGATGGGGTAGAGCCACCAGAAATTTCCCCATCAATCCCAAGTCTGTCCCATCTAACCTGACAGGTAAATGACCTAATAGCTCTGTGCAATGACTTCCCTATATTTCAAAAAGGATAGAACGTTTTATCTTCTTCAGGAGAGAGAATGAATAAAATTAACTAAAGCTGCAAGTTTGTGCATTAGGAACAGAAGAGCACCACAGAGAGAAATGTGAGTACTTTCCAAGTGGGAGAAATATATAATGTGAAATAAGAGGATAAAGTATTTTTCATCCACTTTTTGGAGTGTAATTTTCTGGCATTCTCTCCTTTTCTCAAATTCAGGTGATGACCTTGTCTCACATCTCATGGAGAACACAGACGGAATCAGGTAAGAAGGCCTCCATGTCTCCCCTATCCTAACACCCACCGTCCTGCATCTGTACCCACACATCCCCCTTGTCATCTGCTATTAAGATGGATGAAGGGTCTCTGGTCCTGTCAAAAATCAACACATCCGGGGTGCCTGGGTGGCCCAGTGGTTAAAGCCTCTTGCCTTCGGCTCAGGTCATGATCTCAGGGTCCTGTGATCAAGCCCCGCATCGGCCTCTCTGCTCGGCGGGGAGCCTACTCCCCACTCTCTCTCTGCCTGCCTCTCTGTCTACTTGTGATCTCTGTCTGTCAAATAAATAAATAAAATCTTTAAAAAAAAAATCAACACATCCATTTGTGGACGACATTCCCATCTCTCCTCCATAAGAAGGACTTCTCTCCTCGAATTATCCTAACCTATCACCCTGCTCTCGTGCTCTCTCTCACACACACTCTCTCTCTCTCAAATAAATACATAAATAAAAGTCTTCATTAAAAATATCTAAAATAGACATTACAATTGACTGTGCTTTTTCCCTCACACCTCACAACCAATCCACCAGTAAATTCTTTGGCTCTGTTTTTCCAAGTCTGTACACTTAATACCAGTGGTCTTACAAGACCGCTTGTTCCCACCCCGACTTACCCATTAAGCCCTGAACTGGTCTTTCTTCATACGTACTCTGTCCCATACACGGGATAGCCACAGTAACTTGATGACATTTTCTTTTTCAAGCTATTTATCTAGAAGGAAGTAATACAGCCACAGGAGCTTTTGTTTGGGATTGAACAAATACAACATCTATTACAGAAGGCAGTTTGATTATCTTGCCCTCAGAGAGGAGGCCTCCTGTGCAGGAACAATATGAAATTTAACCAGTATGTGAGAACTACATTTCGCCACAAACAAATGCCTATGTAGAAAATCAGGCTCACATATGGATTATTTCTTAGAGTACAAGAAATTGAGAATAACTTTGAGCAAAAGGTATCCTCTGGAAATGGTATACAGATTTAAAGGAGACACACGGCAGAAGGAGAAAAAAGAAAATGATAAAGTATGCCATAAGCGCAGTGAATGTTCAACAACTATGTGCTGTTATTTATGATGAAAAGGCTTTCCAATGGGATCAATGCAATACCTGGTACTGGCATTTTTCTCATTTTTCTAGAGTTGACAGAAATAAAGGAGACATTGAAAGAAAAGTTTGCATGGATTCTGTGGAGCTGAAGAGGGTAGATGGACATCTCTTTAGAAAAATGACAACAGCCCAGGTCATCCATCTCACAAATGTGTATCATTAATCCAACGGAGACAGTGAGAAAGAGCATGACTCAAACCAAATCTGAGGTAAAGGAGAAACAGTGCTGGGCAGGGAGTTGCTGAATCTGGGTACTCACGACAAATTTCTTATAAATAGGCAGTGTGACCTTGAGCAAATCTTTGAGCTTCTAGCTGTTGGTAAGGTAACTGGACTAGAGCAACTTCAAGGTTCTTCTAGTTTGTATCTTCTAGAATTTATAAATCTAATACTGGAAAGCGAACAGAGGCTCTACGGACTGTGATAGATTAGTAGAATGGTCTTCCCCCAAAATAAAGCACAATGCATTTAGATATGCAGGGTTGCTGTCCAGTGGACTTGTTCCCTCACAGAGTACACTGAATCACTGACTATACCTTTAAAATTCCCATTTAGGGGGCACCTGGGTGGCTCAGTGGGTTAAGCACCTGACTCCTGATTTCAGCTCAGATCATAATCCCCCAGGGTTTGGGATCCAGCCCCATGGCAGGCTCCATGCTTAGTGGAGTCTACGTGAAAGATTCTCTCCCTCTACCATTCCCCTGATGCACTCTTAATCTCTCAAAATAAATAAATAAATCTTTTAAAAAAAATTTCCATTCAGTTACATGATTGTATGTTTTGGAACTTTTATCAGGGGACTTTTGCTTGAGGACAAAGAAAGGTCAATTCTTCATTGTAGAGCAGTCTGAAATAAGATGTTGAAAAGGTTATCATGAGACATAAAATGTCTTAGGTATATGCGTTAAATATGAAATCTCAAAGTACAGAATTATCAAGTTGTATTTTTTTTAAAGCGCATGTCAGAATAAATAAAGATTGGCAATTTAAAAAGTACATAAGGTTATGGGATAGATTTGCTATGGTTTAAAAAAGATTTTTAAAAATCCAAGAGATTCACTATATCCACAAAAATAAATAACTTTGTCAATGCATTTGGCTCACAATTTTGATAACAGGTTAAAAGGAGGCACACAGCTCTGCCAGGAGGTTGAGTTCCCTAGCCAACTCAAATGTAGGCTCTGGAAGAGTACAGTCTTTCATGGAACACTCTGGAAGAAAGTACTATCAACTAAAGAGGTATTCCAGTTAAAGAAACACTGCAGTGGCAGGCACATCATTAAAAAAGTAGAGTCGTCTAGAGGAAGAAACTACCTTTTACCAAAGGGTATCTCTTTTTTTTTTTTTTTTGAAGATTTTATTTATTTATTTGACAGAGAGAGATCACAAGTAGGCAGAAGCAGGCAGAGAGAGACAGCGAAGCAGCCTCCTCTATGAGCAGAGAGCCGATGCGGGGCTTGATTCCAGGACCCCAAGATCATGACCCAAGCCGAAGGCAGAGGCCCAACCCACTGAGCCACCCAGGCACCCCCCAAAGGGTATCTCTTGAATGATGTGATAAATACAAAAATTAAGTTATTATTGACTTAGTGCTTCTTACATTTCCCATTTCATCTTCACAGCAAATCTGGAAGTTACAAAGCATAACTCCCATTTTGCAGTCGAGAAACCTAAAGCTTAGAATGACAGGGTCGTTTTCGATAGTGACACAGGTGACAGGAAGCAGAACAAACAACAAAACTCAGGTCCATCCAAATCCAAAGCTAATGCTGTTTCAGTCACTTTCAGCAATGTAAATGCCTGAAACATCATTATTCTGAGAAGAAACTGTATAGGGAGAATCAAGGGAAGAACAGCTATGTCACAAAGCACAAGTATTCATAAAGAACTACTTGAGGCAAAGTGATTTAGGATGACTTAAGGATGGAAACTCATTGCTTCTGTGGTACTGGAGTACCAGATTTCAACCTTTTTATCTGAATGAAAGAAGGCACTCATGTATAAACTCCAAATTACCAAGTAATCAAAGGAAATGGTTTGGGGTACATTTTTGTATTTAATAAAAGCTTGGATATATTTGATTTTAAATTTCAAACACCATCCACTTTATGAAAATACAGCTTCATACATTCCATAAAAATGCCAAGTACTACTTTAAGGAGACCTTGATTTTTTTTTTTTTTCTGAATCAGAAATTTGTTGAATTTGTAATAATTTGTTGGGCTGGTGCACATATACTTTTTCTGTGGAAAAAAAAGACTTTAATCATTTAATAAGAATTGATAAAATGCTACCAAAATTACCACTGCTAAGAGAAAATGGATTTATCACAGTAAAGGAGATATCAATCTTAACAGAATTTTGGTAGCATTTTAGAATGGGGACAGAAAAACGGGGATATTTATGAGGTTTGGGGGGCCTGGTTTAGGGCAATGTATTTGATTATGCTTGAGTAAGGTTCATGATCTAATAGTTTAAAAATGGACAGACACAGCAAGCTAAGGTTTTAAGGACAGTTTCTAAGAGAATCTTTAGAAACAGTCTTCTCAATGCTATTTGAACAGTCTAATGTTCATTTAAATGGGCTTCTGGGAAGTCCCTAAAATGAATAATGTTATACGTCACTTTTCTCTTCCTGAGCAAGAGTTTACTGGAGTAGTATCATCATGCTAATATAGAAAGTTGTGTGGTTGTACGATGGCATCAGATCCAGAATCATGAAAACTGAAAATAATCTTAGTTGGGTATTTAATTTGGCCTAAGGAAATGAATTCTGTGTTATATTTGGTTTATTATCAATCTTTGCAGAGTTTTGGGAAAACTCTGAAGAATAAGTTTTCAAGAAGTATGACTGAGAAACTCTGTTCATTAAATTCTGTCCATTAATATTAATGGTTGCTCTTATTGACTGACATTTTATGATATTTAAATACATAGGATTCTCACTTTGCTTTCTTTTCTGAAAACATGGTCTCACAACACAGAAACAGGTCCTTCTATGGGCAAATATTTAATTCACGATTTTTTTTATCATGCCAACAAGACCAATAAAATCATTTATTCTGTTATTGAATTGGTAAAAGAAGAAAAGGCAGAATTTAATAAATCACATTAGATGGATTGGATAGACTTGTTTTCACTTAGTTTCCAACCTCAATTGAAAAATTTGGTTAAAAAGTAAATGTGTAAGAGGGGTGCCTGGGTGGCTCAGTGGGTTAAGCCTCTGCCTTCGGCTCAGGTCATGATCTCAGGGTCCTGGGGTTGAGCCCCACATTGGGCTCTCTGCTCAGCAGCGAGCCTGCTTCCCCCTCTCTCTCTCTGCCTGTCTGTGATCTCTTTTTCAAATAAATAAATAAAATATTTTTTAAAAAGTTAATGTGTAAGAACTACGAAAGACAGATATTCAAACACAGCAGAGGTAAAGAAAAAGGAACTATTCGTTCTTATAACCACTAATTTGCAAATGGGGCCCTGTATACAGAGGGCAAGGAGAGACTGAAGAGAAGGGCAGACTGCTCCAGACAAGTGGGTATCAGGTTCAATAAGTGAGGGAACTTCCATACGAGTGTTGGTATGGGTGCTGCCAGGTGAGCAGGTACCCTTACCCACCCACCAGAATCTTCAATTTATCTAGAGGCCTTGGAGGGGTTTATTCACATACACATGAAGACTTCTGAACAGCACACTGCTCTATCAGGGCCTTGAAAATGGCTCCCACTCCGAAAAGAGTGAGCAGAACATACATTCCCAGGACAGGTGAGGGGGTGAGAAACCTGTAATTGCTTGGGTCCAGCTTGAGAGCCAGCCTGAGGTTATGTCTTCTGGATGACCTTTCCCCAACAATTACTGATCCTAGTTAAGTGTTAACATGGAAGTAGTATTTGAGCAAATCTTGAACGAGGTGAAAGGCATTCCTTAATAAGGGAACTTAAAGGCCCACTGGCTAAAGGATATAGGCTAAATTTGGGTCAGAGTGAAAAGGTAAATGAAATGGGAAGCTCAGCCTGACAAGAAATTCCTCTCATCTCTCTCTTCTCAAACTTATTTCTTTTCTTGGTTAGGACAAGGAAACTTTTAAAAGAGCAATTCATTCCATTCTGTTAAGTTGTTATAATAGCAATGGAAAATCCAAGCACAACCCTTAGTGTCTTTCCCCGAGAACATTAAATACAATTATTATTAAACAATTGTATACGAGTGATGTCTGTCTTCTCATATGTGGCTCACACCTCCAGGGCCTAGTACAGTGCCAGGCTCATGGTATGAATAAAACACTAAGTGGCTACATGAACACATAAGTAGTTAGGTTTGGCCTGCAATGGAGGCGTATGTATGTCCTAAGAAAATTACCACTTCAGAAGATAGCCAGTTTGTTATGTTTATATTTATATCAAGTTTAAATATACACACATACATATATCTGAAATTTATTTATACACACACACACCTCAAGTTTATACATATACACAGGCATGCAAACATGCATATGCATATATGCACACAGGTATACACACATGCACACACAGATGTATACATATATGTATGAATATGCCTACAAGTGTATGCATGTATATATCTATATCTGATTTGGAATCCCAAGTCACTTTTCCAAAACTAAAACCATTCTTGGTTATACCAGCCAATAAAGGCACCCCTGGGTCTTGTGAAACCACATATTTTTAGTACATTTGTGTTAGCATAACATACACTTACAGTGGCTTTTCTAATTTTACTTCCTAGCCCTTTGCCTTTGTTGTTAATCTCTTGAAATTTCTGCTTGTTTTATGTTTTGCTATTCTTTTCCCTCTGAGGCTAAGTGGTTCATACAACGATGGAAACTGGCCTTTGCTTCAAAAGCACCAGCCCTCCACGGGAAATATACTTATTCCACAGCAGACAAAGAAATAATTTAGGAGGAACAGAAGAATTTCAAAGTAAATGCTAAGTGTTCACCCTTCTTTAGTCTGGATGTCCTCTTACCAACCCTACCTGCCAATTACCCGTCTGTGACCTTTCTACAGGTAAGAGCAGTTAACTAGAAATTTGATAGATCTTCAAATCCTGTATCACCAGTTATCTTTGATTCTGTTACTTCATTTCTGACTCCTCATTAATCTGGCAGGAATCATTTCTAGGACACTAGATAAGAGACAAACAGGCTGCTGCTCCTTCCTTCCACATCCTTGGTAGCTCTTACCAGTGTATTCTCATGTTCTTCACCTTTAGATCAGGACAGATACAGCTTCAGAAACCTCAACACTACATGGAAGCCTCCAGTGGCACTGGCTTTTCAAAAGAAATCTCTATGCCACCCTAATATATTTTTTAAAGATTTTATTTATTTGACAGACAGAGTTCACAAGTAGGCAGAGAGGCAGGCAGAGAGAGAGGAGGGAGCAGGCTCCCTGCTGAGCAGAGAGCCTGATGCAGGAATCGATCCCAGGACCCTGAGATCATGACCTGAGCCAAAGGCAGAGGCTTTAACCCACTGAGCCACCCAAGTACCCCCGCCACCCTAATATTTTTCTTAGTGTTCCTGTCCTTTCTTGAATGAGAAGGCAGGTTTGGGGTTATGAGGACATCAACAAATGACAGGGCTCTGAAGGGATAAAGACCTCACCTCTGAGACCCATACTAGAGGCCACGGACCAGCAGGGCTTGGTTCAGAGGCCCTTACATGACTTGGTCCAGGGCACTGCTCATCCCTCTCATTTACACCTTTCATGATAATAAACTGACTGCAGTCTGGGCCCCATCTTTCAAAGAAAAATCATGGTTGGATTCAAAATAGGAAAAGTTATAATAAGCTAAGCAGATTCAAAATATACACGAAGTCATGTCATGCATTTGTTTGTTTGTTTAATCAGGAGAGTTACAAAAATGCATTTGGAAGTCTGTAGTGTTCTGCCTTTTATGTTTTGCATTTGGGAAAATGTCTTGTCCTTCACTTTATGTATCTCATTCATTAAGACTAAGGGTAAGCATTATAGGAATGCCCATTGAATAATGTGTTTCTTTTACTTCAAGAAGTTAATAAGCACTGGAAATCTAGCCAGACAATTGGGCTAGCTGTGTCTGAATCACATGACCAGAATCACATGACCAGTCACAATTTAATAATCAGTCAGATGCAAGCATGTTGCTTTAGGAATAGCCTTTGTTAAGAGACAGAATATGGCAGTTTGTTCCAGTTCAAATTCAAGGAAGAGAGACAATAAAAAGAACTCCTGGTGTTTTAGGAAAGTTATCTTTTTCAAGTGTTCTGCTGGTGAATATGTATTTTTGCACAGACTGTCCATGAGCACAGGGAATGGAGTAAACAGATCAGCTCCGAGGGAGGGGCTCTCACTGCTTTCTGTCAGTGATGCATAGTACAAGTTCACGTACCAAGGTCCCTGTCCTCCCTCAACAAGAGGCAGGCTTAAAAAGCCTTTCTATTCCTAACTGGGCTATTTCTCGAATGTCAATGGCACAGAAGTAGAACAGCATAAAAGAATAACTGGAAATGTGTCAGTTAGGTCTCTTACAATGATAGGTTTTTTTGTTTTTGTTTTTGTTTTTTGTTTTTTAAGCTTTTACTTATTTATTTGAGAGAAAAAGAACGTGAGTGGGGGGAGGAGCAGTGCAAGAGAGGCAAGACTCCACGCTGAATGTGGAGCCTGACGCAGGTCTTAAAACCACAACCCTGAGATCATGACCTGAGCTGAAACCAAGTCAGTTCATTAATTGACTGAGCCATCCAGGGACCCCTACAATGAGAGTTTTAACATTTAAGGGAAAAAAAACGAAAGTAACACCACTGAACACAACTTAATTGTACAGGACATCAAGAAAAGATAGGATTTCATTCCAGATTGAATTCTTCAGTCAATTCCAACTACGATATTTACAGTCAGGCTTCATAAGATTTAATTGCGTTTTAAGGTCTTTATATAAATAATATAGTCAAAGCTTGCTGACTTGAATTAAATTGTATTCATTTTTTGAAAGTTTAATTAATATAAAATTTAATTCTAATGATCTGCTAAAGCTACTGTTTCTTTTGACTTCCTAATTTTGATGGAGTTATTTAGCAGAGCAAGACTACTGTCATCTTCTCTATTACCCTTAAACAACAACAACAAAAGTATTCAGTTTCAATTTATTCGTACCAGAAACTAGAGTACGAGCTAATTATTATTCACGCTATTGAAAAAAATCCTATTAGGTGGTTCAGGTAAAAGAAGAAAAAAATGCCTACTAACCATTTATTTTCTAGAAGTTCTCCCCTTGCTAATAAGTGATCTTAACCAAAGGAATGCTTCTTTATAATAGGGTCATAACTTGAACATATTATCTCCTCGACTGGTTTACAAATGTCTCTTTCTGTTGTAGCAACTAAAATTTCTTCTGGTATGAGCCTTCTGATGCTGAATGGCGGCAATGTTTTCATATTGATTTTAGGATGGAATGAAATTCTGGGTGGGATCTTTTAAGCTCTTCTGGCCCATAGAAAATTCAAAGCAAATCTGTTTTCTTGAGGTCAGTCCTATCAGTCCTACTCCTGAATACTGTGGCCCAAATACTTAGTGTTTTCAGAGCTATTCTTGTCTCTAGGGTTTAGCCTTGCAGAAATGAGCTGCCTTTCAAAATCGGTGTGTAGAGCATGAGGGATATACTAGTCATATGATCTTTATAGCTTTTCTGTAAATCTAAAATAATTCTAAAATAAAGAGATCCTTTAAAAAAAAAAGGCACTTTGACCTATCAACCAATATATAGAAATTATTTTGATCCCAGTGCAGATAATAAAAAATAATAATTAATGGCAACTGGGGAAATATGAACATTGGCTGAATATTTGATTATATGAATTAACAATTAATAATACTGTTAATAATTTAGGTGTCACAATATTACCAAGGTTATGTTATTAAAGAATTTCTCTGACATTAAAGATGAATATCGAAATAATTCAAAAGGCAATGATGTAATGCAGTATCTGATAATTGCTTCAAGAAATCTGTTTGAGGATGTGGTGAAATAAAAAAATTGGCCATGTATCAATTATTGTCGAAACAAGTGTTAAATGTAGGAATCGTTAGGAATTTTACACATATCTCATTCAACTTCTTAATTCTTCTAACATAGAGACATTCTAAAGCTGGAGAAAAGTGTCAGAGTGATTATCTTTCTATGAAACACAACCACTAAGTAATGGAACCAAGATTAGACTCCAGGTCTGTGGGTCTCTGAATCTGGAGCTTCTTTCTTGAGAAAATAATTTCTAGGAAGAGTGCTATTTCAGGACCACAAGTTCCAAGCCATATGTGCGAAAAACAAACCTTCCTGGATACTAAGAACTCACTTACAGGTAATGCCTCTATGCTGCTTGAGAGAGGGTATGTGGGTTTGGGTTACTTTGCTGCAATAATGATGGCTTGCACTCCCCCAACCACATCATTGTATTTAGCTCCTTTTACTACCAACTTGTCACCCTCAAAATGGTAAATGACTGAAGTTAGGGGTGCAGCATGAAGTCACTCGTTTTGTGCATTCTCTGAAACCAATGTGTGATTAGACTATGTGAAGGGACAAGGACAACGATGAGGACAGCCACAGAATCATGTTCTACTGAGCTGACCATCCAGGTGGAAGTGCAAAAAGGGACAGACTCCCTGGATTGCATCTTCTAGGCAAAGCTAGAATTTATTGGCATTTGGCACAGATACATCGCATGGTTTTAAGTTGAAGTCTCAGCAAATTACCACATGGAATGATATCAGGGGGAAGGTACTGACTACATAGTGCTAATCCTATGGGGAGTTTTGAAATGATCTTAAATTGCTCCTTACGTTAATTATTATCTGAATGTACTTGTAGCTGACATGGATTCAAGGATTCTGTACAACCCACTCTGTTTTGACATTAAGTATCAATAGTGTTAGACATTCCATGTCAATAGTATTAGATATAACGAACACTGAGGTACATTGACTCTGTCGCTGGTTACACCACTACATTTTCATACTCTTCTTGAATAATAGTAATGCTAAAAGAATAGTCAGAAGCCCTTATCTGATTCTTTTCCAGACACTGGGACTCAGTGTGAGTGCCCTTATTTTAGTCTGACTATAACCTCCTGGAAGTGAAATTATGGGCCCCATTTCATATAGGAAGGCAGTGCATAGACAATATCATTTTGGGGGTAAGATCAAGCAGGTAAATCAGCCCAGAGCATGGCTTTTCCATGAGGTTATTTTTTTCCTGGTATTAAGGAACTGTCATGATAGTTCCTGCTACTGCTGCTGCTTTGAAACACGATGTTTACCTGGCAGAGATACCTCCTCCTGCTCTACCGTCTTAATGGCATGGAGGGCATCATCCAAACACAGCCACACTCTCTGGGGAATGAGGTGACCATCCCAGCACTGCATTATAGGCAGACTGGTGGACCTTAAGAAAATTCACTTGGTGAAGTCTTGTTCTCTTCTGCTCTGGGATCAGAAGTCTTATTAGATGTAGCGATGGGGAGAACGTTCACCAACAAGATATCTATAGACAAGAGTAATGAGAGCAGGGAGAGGACCTGAGGTGCTCCTGAACGAGGCAGATATTTATGGTTTTGTCATCCATTTCACGTAAGATTATGCCAGGAATTACTTTAGCTTCTGAAATTAGTCAAATCTTTTTTATAGGTGGTATGTGTATGTAAATATATATATATATCTATATATAGATATCTATATATAGATATATATATATCTGCATTGGAGCGTGTGTGCGTGTGTGTGTGTGTGTGTGTGTGTGTCAGGATGGGGAGGTAGAGATTAGCAGATTAGAAATGGCTGCAAATACTTGGTCATTCCTCCTACTGAGAGATGGCCTCTAAGTCACCTCCCCTTGAGTACGGGTAGGCTCTGTGACTGCTCTGATCAATGTAACATACCACAAGGGATGCTATCCCAGTTTCCAGGCTGAGGTCAGTTATACTTCCTGTTTTCTGAAACACTTGTTCATGGAACACCTGCCGTGAGGAAAACCCAACCACCACAAAAGAAGTCTGACTAGCCTGATACTGCCATGCTGTGAGAGCTCAAGATACATGAAGAGGCTGACGAAGAGAGGGGGAAAGACAGAGAGGCCAAGGTGCCAGGCTTTTGAGTGAAAAAGACCACCCAGCCAACTCTTTCTAGAATTCTTAGGCCCACAGTATTGTGAGCAACAGAAAGTGATTGTTTTGAGCCACTAGGTTTTGGGATATTTGATTTGGAACAATGGAAAACTTAAAAATATGCTAAAAATAATCAGATAATCAAATCTGTTTCAAAAAGGTAGACTTTCTTTAATAATTAACAAAACAGGGGCACCTGTGTGACTCAGTCAGGCATCTGCCTTTGACTTGGGTCATGATCCAGGGTCCTGGAATCAAGCCCTGTATTGGGCTCCCTGCTCAGTGAGAAGCCTCCTTCTCCATCTGCCTGCCATTCTGTCTATTTGTGCTCTTTTTATAGCTGTCAAATAATAAATAAAATATTTTAAAAATAATTAACAAAACAAAGCCAATCAAGGAAAATTTGGTTGAAAGGAGAAAAGTGAGCAACATTTTTCAAAATGGAAACATCTCACTTGTTTCCATTCAGAAGACTAAGGAGTCTACAATGGACATCTGTCTACATATTAGATTAGTAAGGTAAGGAATAACACCTCTCCTATAGGAAAAAACGATTATTTGCTTGGGAGACTTGGAAGAGATTTGCAACATAAGAGAAATTCTAATTCTGACCATAATTAAGATACAGAAGTGAGAATAATAAATGTTCAGATACAGAATCTCTGTCCTCCAGCAGGCAAAAAGTAGAACCCAGAAATGTACAGATTTTTTTCATGTTCTTTGATATTTGCCAAAGTGTCAATGTTAAGCCCATTTTGGTTAATGGCAGTGAACTGAATCTGGGACTATACCTTTGATTCCCTTCTACAACTCCATTAAAACAATACTGTTTTTTCCAAACATCATAAACCCACAACAAAAGGCAACAAAATAGGAAAGGGGACAAGAGCAATAAAATTTAGAAACCTGGAAAACAGCCTGAAGCTGACTTAGCAGACAGAAAAGCAGACACAGTGATCTACACTGCTGATTCCCCACAAAGAAATGGAGGCACCAAGTACATCTGTAGCAGTGAATGAATACAAGGCTGCAAACAGTCTTCAAGATGTAGTTAGTCGTCCTCCTCTATATAATATCCTCTCCCCTAGTTTGTTGTAAGACCAGAATATCTTAGGGTTGGGGGACAGTTTGAAAGGGGAACACCATATCAACAACAGAGTGATAAAAGAACATACACATAATTAGTCCTGATCCAACTCCACTTCTTTTTTTTTTTTCTCCCAACTCCACTTCTTCATGCAGCTTTTAGATAAGGCAGCTAGGTCTTTTTCTTCAGACAAGAAACTGAAAAGGTCCTGATCTTCAGGGAATCTGACCAGTTCCAAAAGAGTAACCTGAAGTTACTGACACCAGAGTCTCATCAAAGAAACAGCTCTCCCGGGGCACCTGGGTGGCTCAGTGGGTTAAAGCCTTTGCCTTCGGCTCAGGTCATGATCTCAGGGTCCTGGGATCGAGCCCCACATCGGGCTCTCTGCTCAGCAGGGAGCCTGCTTCCCTTCCTCTCTCTCTGCCTGCCTCTCTGCCTACTTGTGATCTCTGTCAAATAAATAAAATCTTTAAAAAAAAAAAAAAAAGAAAGAAACAGCTCTCTCAAATCACCCTACAGCACAGCTCAGAATGGATACATGCACAATTTTCCAATTGTTTTCATAGTGCCTCCACTTAAAGCTGAGCAAATAACCTAGGTTCACCGGGTTCAAACTACCTGAAGAAAGTTTCTAATGTAAAAGAGAAAGAACAAATCAAACAAAATAAGCAACTTGAACAAAATGAATATGCAGAGAAAATGAAGGTAAAAGTTATACTGGTATCCTCAGAGAGATAAGAAAAGAAATTGCATTCATGACAAGAACAAGAATAAGAATAGAAATTCTATTTTTAGGAAAGAAGACAAAGGTATTCTCTTCAGACAAGATCAGGAAAGAACAGTGGAGCAGAGACAACCAGGGAGGACATGTTAAAATGGGTGATTAGGAATTCCAGAAACTCTAGATTATGGGTGGATGCAATCAGACCCCCACTGCCCCCACTGCCACTGCTGCTGCCCCACAGCAGGGCCAATTAAAAAACAGCAGTTGTGTGGCAGGAGCTACAGAAAATGAAATGGAATCAAAGATGAAACCCAAAAGAGACAACATATTCCTAAAAAGGAAGCAGATACTGCAGTGCATGGAAACTGACTAAGAGTAACAGGCTGAAAGGGAAGAAGACCCTACAGCCTCTGAGTGTGGGTGACGGCAGAAGAATACATACTGAATCATTAAGAGATGAAAAGGGCTTTGTTAATCTCAGTACTTGAGAATCTCAGAAATAACAGCAAATATCTCATAAAAACCTTTCCAGAAGGACAGAGCTGAGAGGGATGTAAAACAGTTGCTAGGAAGGCAGACCAAACTGATAAGGGTAAGGGAGAAGGCCCAGACCACAAAGTATTATTTGTTTCAGGGGTACAGGTCTGTGATTAATCAGTCTTACACAATTCATAGCGCCAACCATAGCACATACCCTCCCCAATGTCCATCGTATCCCTACCTCCTCACCTGCCAGGAACCCTCAGTTTATTTTATGAGATTAAGAGTCTCATATGGTTTGTCTCCCTCCTGATCCCTCTTGCTTCATTTTTTTTCCCTTCCATACCCCCCACAGCACCCCCACACTCCCTCTCAAATTCCTCATATCAGAGAGATTGTATGATAATTGTCTTTCTCTGATTGACTTACTTCACTCAGCATAATACCCTCTAGTTCCATCCATGTAATTGCAAATGGCAAGATTTCATTTCTTTTGATGGCTGCATAGTATCCCATTGTGTATATATACTACCTCTTTTTTATCCATTCATCTGTTGATGGACATCTAGGTTCTTTCCATAGTTTGGCTGGACACTGCTGCTATAAACAATCAGGTGCATGTGCCCCTTCTGATCATTACATTTGTATCTTTAGGGTAAATACCCAGTAGTGCAATTTCTGGGTCATAGGGTAGTTCATTTGCAACATTTTGGGGGAACCTCCATACAGTTTTCCAGAGTGACTGCACCAGCTTGCATTCCCACCAACAGGGCAGGAGGGTTCCCCTTTCTCCACATCCTCAACAACACCTTTCCCTTTCCGGATAAATAAAAGAACTAAAATCTAACCAAGTTGAAATTAAAAAAGCTATTAATGAGGTGCAATAAAAAATGGAGGCTTACTTCTAGGATAAATGAGGCAGAAGATAGAATTAGTGATATAGAAGACCAAATGATAGAGAATAAAGAAGCTGAGAAAAAGAGAGATAAACAACTACTGAATCACAAGGGGAAAATCTGAGAGATAAGAGACACCATAAGACAAAACAATATTAGCATAATTGGGATCCCAGAAGAAGAAGGGGCAGGGGGCAGAAGGTATATTAGAGCAAATTATAGCAGAGAACATCCCTAATTTGGGGAAGAAAACAGGCATCAAAATCCAGAAGGCACAGAGAACCCCCCTCAAAATCAATAAAAATAGGTTGACACCCATCTTCTAAAACTTAGAAGTCTCAGAATCAGAGAGAAAATCCTGAAAGCAGCTTGGGACAAGAGGTCTATAACCTACAATGGCAGAAATGTTAGATTGGCAGCAGAGCTATCCACACAGACCTGGAAGGCCAGGAAGGACTGGCATGATATATTCAGAGCACAAAACAAGAAAAATACACAGCCAAGAATACTCTATCCAGCTAGGCTGTCATTAAAAATAGGAGGAGAGATAAAACGTTTCCAGGACAAACAAAAACTAAAAGAATTTGCAAACACCCAACCAGCCCCATAGGAAATATTGAAAGGGGTCCTCTAAGCAAAGAGAGCCCAAACAGACCAAAAAGGAACATAGCAAACCATTTTTAAAGGCAAAGCCTGATGCATTCTGGGAAATCACAGATGAAAGATAGGAAACTGTAGAACCAGGTTTCCCTCTGATTCAGAAGAAGCTTGCAGAGGGCCATAACCTAACCACAGAAGAAGAAGCCCTGCAGCTTTATCAGTAAACCTATGAAGAATGCCTGTTCACTGAAGACTGAGTTAATCCTTTGAGACAGTTCAAAAGAAATATCTCTCAAAGAGATGGAAGTCCATTTGGGTAGAGACAATATTCATGCAGGACACATTTACTAACATTAAAGGTCCCTGACTGCTTGGATTATTAGAAGCTATGCAAAAGTATATCAATATCACAATGCATTCTTCACACCAGTTTCACCAAGTTATACTTGTTTGATCCTGAGCCGTCCCTCAGTTTCCTCATCTGTAAGGTGGAGACAACAGAATAGTCATGGCTATTCTGTGAAGATTAATGTAAAACATTTAGAGTAAGTCTAGCACATATTAAGCATTTAATAAATGTTTGCCCATGTCATTATGATTAGTATCATCCCAGTGCATAGTCATGTAATCTACTTTGGGCCTTTGTCAAACTCAGTACATAAAAAGGTCAGAATCATGTAAAGAAGGATTAGGATAAACCTCTAAATCCACAAGAAACCCAGGGGTAGGATCCATAAACCTAGAAAAGACTGGGTTTTAACTCTGGAATCTCATTGCCTCCAACAGCATCTGATACTCCCTTAAGAGTCAGTGAATGCATATTAAATGAGAAACTAAATTACCATCACTACTAAAGAAGAAATTTAAACCCCATGTCCAATAATTAATGTTCTAATACTACCAGCTTTCTCATAATTATGTATGTGAGAAAATAATTTTTGACATCACTCTTTATTTTCTGCACAAATAAGCCATGAACAAATTTTCATCATACAAAATTTAATGTGTTTTGTTCCAGAAAAGTCTTAAAAGAATTTGTGTAATTATAATTTTAAAAATTAAAATTATATTCATATAAATATATAATATACATATATATAAAATATACATAGTATACAAGATAGTACTTTAAGGCTAAGGGGAAAAAATCGTCATTTAGGTCATTTAAAAAACCAAGTAATGAAAATATTACAATTATATTCATATTCTCATTTAACATGCTTTTTTTTTTTTCTTTAAGGAGACAGGAAAAAAGGTATCTGCTAAGAGCTTAAATAAACATATAATGTGAAAATACAATTTGCTATTCTTCTGATTAATGACCAAACATGTGCAATAGTTCATACTGTTATCAAGGAACATATAAGACCACTAAATGCCCATTCTCAGAATAGTATTATAAATAACTGGCTCTGGCTGGATATTGACCAATAAGAAAGGATGTTGGCTCTCAAATACCTGGACCCCCGTTCTTCTACAAACTTATGTTTCATACCACCTTAAAGAAAAACTGTATTTATAAAATGTTCAAGGTATATTTGCTATTCTTTTCTTGCAGCATACAATAAGTCTCGAAGCCTTTCAAAGTTTTGTGGAGAACTGCAAAATATTCACTTGTCCTTCTAGATCACCATTCCAACAAAAACATAATGGGTTAGAGTGGGTCCTTCATCATTTGGAATACCAAAAAAAATACAGTGTGAGGACTAGAATGGCATAAAACATGTTGTGTATAAATGCAGTATGTTCAATCTTTCATTGATTTTATTTCCCCCATGGAAAAAATAAATACCTTCCATAGATCTCTCTTAGGTAGATTATTAATTTTGGTTTTAAATTCTGGTGTAGTTTCCACTAGTCTTGAAAATGCCTGCCTTTGCTTCCGCATATTCCCCTGGGAGGAGGGATTATGAATTCTTTTTTATGCCATAGAGCTTCCTTGACACTACACTTAGGGGAAGCGATTTTTCCTACCAAGTTCTTTGATGTTCCTTCCTTGTGTCTTCTTCAGATACCGTGTTTACTTTTTCAATTGTGTGGAGTCCAGTGATATCACAGAGCTACAGGAAATCTTTCCACTGCTACCTCATTTTCAATTATTTTTAATCTGAGTCAGAACATAGTTTTCTCATTGAAAAAAATCCTCATTATTAGTGGAAATTGTTGCAGACTGTTGAACGCATTTAAATGCAAGTAATGCTGAGGAAGATTCCATTGCATTTTCTGCGTCTCTTGCAGTAGTGATACCTCTCAGGATTCCTTATGCCTCCTCTGTTTATGGTGTGATAAAACACTTAAAGCTTTTTCTTCAGGCTTCCTCCCCTTCACCCCACCTATCCCTCCCTTCATCCAGAGATTGGCAAAGAATAATTTAGAAGCCGGAGGCTCAGCAGGCATGGCCTCACATCATACTAGAGGGAACAGGAAACGCATACCACTTCCTATGAAATGCTGTCACCGGCTTCCTCTGATTTCTGATGTGAGAAATGCCAAAAGGGTTGACCTTGACTATCTCTCATGCTCTACATGGCAGAGTTAAACATGGTTGGGCTGTCAGGGTACAAATGTGGTAGAAAGATCAGCAGGAGGTTCCAAATAACTTCTAAGGGTCCTGAGTGCTAAAAGCGAGGCCAAGTCTGTGACAAGCTGTAAGTCTAATTTGTAACCTCATTTAGTTCTAAAAGGACCATTATCCATAAAGAGCAATACAACTCAAGAAACCAGGGTTTTCTCTGTGCTGTTTTTCTGCTCTTTCAACGAAATGAAATTATTCAATGAATAATTAACCTTCACTGGACTTAAAAAGAAATAGGACATAAAGAGGCTTCCACTAACACCAGGTTCCTACTCCTCCTAACCAATAATCAGGGCTATTAACATTCTTTTATGTGAAGGGTGGTAGTTTTACATTTATTGAGATCTTAAAACTAGTAACTGAAAAATTAGGTGAAATTAGACACCTAACCTGGGGACCATTCCAAGAATAGCTAACTGGGAAATATGAACTACTCTGGATTAGAAAATAATAAAACTATAAGCAGAGAAATATTTTGAGTAAAGCTTAGAAAAGTACTTCAAGCTACAATAGCCATAATGGACAGAAACAAAGCAAAGGAAATAGATCATAGCCAATCAACTTTCCAAAAGCCAAGATGCCTAATTTAGTGCTGACATTTGAGACCTTTAGTAGGAATTAAGTTGCCATTAGACTTAGACTCAAAAACTGGGTTTAATTGCTAGCTCTGCCATTTATCACCTCTTGGGTCTTAATTTTTCTTTCCAGCAAAGTAGAAGTGGACATACCTTGCCTTTTTGTGAAGATTTAAAAAAACTTTTTTTAAGTACCCTATGAACTGTGTGAATAATGAGCTGGGATTACAGTGTTTAATGATGGAAGGAAGGACAAACTAGCACAAACCTTATCTATCTGCAGATATTACTTGTGGCCCGATGACAATCACAGGTAGAAAGAGCATGAAATTATATACTACTCATATCTGTTTCTGGTTTAATTTCATGTGTATAATGATTATTACATAATGACTTTATATTATATTTATAAATACATATTTATAAATATATTTGTAAATTATATATGATTATTATACATGTGAAATTTAGAAAAAATATCAGTGTTTTGACAGTTCTGACTCTGAATTCTTAACTGTACTTATTTCCTGTACCAATAGCTTTGCACTTCGTTCATGTAATAATTTAACCATTATTATTCAGGGAAGAGTTCTAGATTTTATACATTTTATCCTCCTAGATAATCTAAAATTGTGCTATGGATAAGATCCTTTATTTTCTAAGTTATACAAATGAATCGGACACAAAAACGTTTTATTGAAAATATCCCAAAGGAATGTAAGTTCAACAATGATAATCTGGTTCTCTGCTCCAATGCTCTGATTGCATTATCCCAGAGAGACAATTTAATTACACTTCCTTTTTCTATTATGCATTTTTCCCACTTAGCCACAAGGTGGTCTTCAGTTGCTTTCTTGGCCACTGTAATAGTTATAAAAAATGTCAGTAAGTGCTGGCTGGAATCCACATGCTGAAGAGCCCACAGGAGCACATACAGCTCCTTGCTGGCAGTAGTACAGATACTCTCACTATCCACAATATTTATTCTGTTTTCTGAAACAAGATAGCTCTCATTCGCAAGGCTGTAAATCTAACCATTTTTTCCCCTAAAACAAACACCACTAAACAAAAACCATAAGAAAAAAATGCAATGATGATGAAGTGAAATGACAAATGCATGAAATTTTCAGCATCATCCAGGTCAAGACATGGACAGATTTTAGAAGTGACAGAAATCTGAGTCAGTGTGTAATGGGTAAAAAAAATATATAGGCTTAAACCTGGAAATCACTGTCTTCTGAATCATTTTTAAAAATCGTAGGCTCTTCCTAAACACATAAAACTATCAAGAAGATGGTTTTTTTGAAATATACAATTTCCCCTCACAAGCAAAAACCTCCTGTCACCTTTGCACTGTCAGAATTCCTGGCCTTCCTTTACCTGTCCACTAAAGGCAGAGCCATGCAGAAAGCTTCATTCCAAGTTAGGATAAGTGGAGCTATAAGAACCACATCCCATTCTGTATGTAGAATTGGCTCTGGGAAGGTTTTCCCAAGTATCAGAGGCAGCATCTAGGTTATACTACACCAGTAGGGAAGAGTGTTTCTCTAATGCAGTCATTAAATGTTTCTGATCTTTTCCACAAATTCCATTCAGTCTCCAGATACAGAAGGAACTACTCAGGCAGGTTTCATAAAAATAGTATTGTTATTAAGAAAACAGATGCATATTTAAAAAGTTTTAAATGGAAAAAGATTCCTAAGTCATTTGACCAGCATTATTTGCCAAGGTGGGATGGGTCATCCTCAGGAACTTTCTACATGATAGGACTCGAAATTTTATCAACTGCACCTTTTACACCCTGGAGTAGAGCAATGGGAGCCGTCCTCCGGACATCTGCCCAGTACCTGAAGAGCTGTCACCCACTGCGATCTCCTAGTTGAACATTCTTAGGAAAGAGCCTCCCCACAAAAACAATTTCTGCAACCTCAAGCTACAGAGGACTTTTTGCTTTAGTTGTCTTATTAATACATTTCAACTACAGAGAAAACCTGCAGTTGTTAGACTATTCCAGGGCTTCTGACTTGTCTTTTTTTTTTTAAGATTTTATTTATTTATTTGAGAGAGAGAGAGAGCGCGCGCGCGTGCACAAGAGCAGTGTGAGGGGTAGAGGGAGAATTGGGCTCCCTGGGCTCCCCACTGAGCAGGGCTTGAGCCCAAAACTCCAGGATCACGACCTGAGCCGAAGGCAATAGATGTGTAAGCGACTGAGCCACCCAGGTGCCCCTTGTCTGTCAATTCTTCTAGCCAGTATTGTACTTCCCCTTCCCACAATCCAAATCAGGAGTGATAAGCAATTATAAGCGTAACTTAGTGCTGCGGGATGACAACAAGCTGTCCTCAATGCACAAAAGATGTAATTCTAAGCCATGCATTTAAAATTTTAAAATTACAAAATCTCTGGAGTATAGAGTCAGGGAAGACCTCAATTCATGTTCATAAGCTTCATTTCCAGTAAGTCTAAAATTCTGAAAAGACAAAAGGATATATAGAATGGACATTTGTCATTTTGCTTAAAATACCAGAAATATTTTAAAATATTGATTATAGGGACACCTGGGTGGCTCAGTGGTTAGGCCTCTGCCTTTGGCTCAGGTCATGGTCTCAGGGTGCTGGGATCAAGCCCCGCATTGGGCTCTCTGCTTGGCGGGGAGCCTGCTTCCCCCTCTCTCTGCCTGCCTCTCTGCCAACTTGTGATCTCTGTAAAATAAATAAAAATCTTAAAAAAAAAATATTGATTATAGGAACCAGAAGTTTCCTGATACATATTCCCCCAGTAAGCCTGTGAATAAGTGTTCTGAAAGCTAATTCCCCCCCCCGGGCAGAACTGGAGATGTCATTCAGCCAAAGATGTTAAAGGATTGGTGGTAATTCAGCCACAGAGCTCCCTTTCTCTGAACACATACTCAGAAACTGTACTTCTGAAAAATGGGCCAGACAAGATATTCTCATCTGGGTATCTGTGATAATGATGACTGTGCAGCAAAGAAAGTCTGGGAAATGCTTTGATGTCTGTGAGACAAGAAGATATAAAATAGATAAGAGGTAGGGGAAAAGCAGCTCAGTAATGATTTAGAATTAGGAGGTAAAAGATGGTCACATGGGAAGTTCTCAGTGGGGCTCAGGGAGCAAGGATGGGAAAAATCTTCCCTGAACCCTACAACTTACAACAGTTACTACATGGTTGTGATTATCATCACATTGTCGTCAGCCGGTTACTACTACTTTTGAGGCAGGAATTTATGGTTTCTTTCCTCTAGAAACAGGAGGTAGGAATTCTACCTGACATGTAGCTCAGGTGACAAATTTGGCCCCTATATGTGTAATGAGCTAGCCTGGGTATAGCATCTAAGTGACAGGGCAGTATACTAGGAAACACAGGTGTCCAGAGTCCTGAGTGAATTCCTATTAACTAGATAAGTGGAGCCCTTTCAGATTTTTTTTTTTTTTTTTTTTTTACGTAATGGAAATTTTAACACAGAATTGCAAGGAAGTAAATACTAACAGAAGAAATGGTAGAGTAAAAAATCCATCTGAATGGAAATTTTAACACAGAATTGCAAGGAAGTAAATACTAACAGAAGAAATGGTAGAGTAAAAAATCCATCTGACGATGGTTCCACAAACTTTTTTGATTCCTTATTTGGGGTATCAATTGGTCATATTATCAAAAGCCTATTTTTAGTGCCAATAGGTGTTTATAGTCAAATATGTAAATCTTATAAAGTCAAATATATAACAAACCTCAGCTAAACTTAAGGTTAAATTCATGTGAGCCTTTCTGGTCACTTTCACCATAAGTGACTATTAGTCCCATAGTTGATGGGGCTTAGGAAGATTTTTAGAGATGCCCAAATAAGGCTAGAGGAATTGATACCCTAGAATTCTTCAACTCCACTTGCTTACAGTCACTTTATGATTGTGTCTAAATAGCACTGACAAAAATAGAAGGAAAATATATGCAGATGTTTAATTTATGAAGTGAACAGTAAAAAGAAATAATGCAGGTTCCCAACTAAGTAATCATCAAGAGAAAACTGCCATACCATTGAGATTTTACAAAGGACAACACGAAATGTGTTGCAGGATAATAGAAATTAAGCTATAAGAAACAAAGCTATTTTTCAGAAAAAAGGGAAAATAATGTACTCCAATAGTCTTTAGAAACAATTCAAATAAAGCCCTGTGATTCGAGTAAAGAATAGAAAGAAAACAAGTAAGAAGCCTTGATTTTCTCCCAGTCCCTTTTCCCATTTGGACAATATAGTTTGCACCATGGACCATCAAAGTATCTATCTATTCCCATAGAAATAGGGGCTCCTGCAATAAAAAACAAACAAAAAAGGAGCATTCTATTTCTTTTCACTTGCTAAATTATTTTAAATTATGTCAGTTTTGGTCAACTTTCACTTTCTCATTCTCTCAAAAATTTGATATCAAATTTATTTGTATTTTAATGACAATCCCATTTGAAATATGCATCATTTAGGCAAGTAACATTTTAAGTCTCAGACTCAAATTTTATTTCCACAAAATGAAGGCTTTATAGAGCTCTACTGTTCAAAGAGTCAGAGATGACCTATGTTGTCAGACATGTTATATGTGATAATGGTTAGTTCCCACATATTACTCATATACGAATATTTTTTATGAGAGTTCTAAATATACTGTCCCCAATATTCACCCAATTCTTTTAAAGGCCTGAGGCAAACACCACCAAAATAATTTTCAAAATGCTAAGTTGCCTACATTGCTATTCTAGATCTTTCTTAAAAATAGTTAATACCAGGGCGCCTGGGTGGCTCTGTGGGTTAAGCCTCTGCCTTCAGCTCAGGTCATGATTCCAGGGTCCTGGGATTGAGCCCCGCATCAGGCTCTCTGCTCATCAGGGAGCCTGCTTCTCCCTCTCTCTCTGCCTGCCTCTCTGCCTACTTGTGATCTCTTGCTCTCGCTCTCTCTCTCTGTGTCAAATAAATAAATAAATAAATAGTTAATACCTTGGTTTTGAGCACAATTATGTACAGATTTATGTTCTGGGAAGCTCACAATACTACTCACTCCAATCATATCATATAAGACTAAAAACACTGAAGACAACAAATTAAGACTTTTCAGGTAAATGTGCAAATTAAAAGCAATTTTCCAGGAAAAAGCAATGTTTATAGTAGGAATAAGCCCAAGTTATTCTGTCCAGGAAAGAAAGTCAACTAATTTCAACAAATATTTGGTGAATGTCCACTATGCAAGAGGCAGCTAGAAGTTAGAAATGCGGACAAAATGTTCTGCTATGTATTCCAGGAAAGGGACACTTTTTCATCTGTTCTTGGGGCACTGATAATCAACATTTGGTCAGCAGGTAAGAAGAAGATGTTTTCATGTTTGTACAGGTCACAAAACAAATAAGCCTTTGGAGAGTCTTGGATCTTAGAAAAGCCAGGCTAAAAATTCAAGGCAAGAAGAACCATGGGTCAGATATGTTGTAAGTTTCTGTGAATATATGATTTCCGTCCCTCAACACCTGGTAAAATAGCATCGTCCATATACTCACACAGAAGCTATCATGATGATTAAACAGAAGACTGAATATACCAAGTACTCTCCAAGACACAGAACAACTGGAAACCTCTTACATGGCTGGTGGAAACAGAAATTAATAAGACCATTTTGGAAAAAATGTTTCATGACATATATACCCTATGATCCAACAATTCTACTGCAAATATACTTAATAGAAATGAGTGGTTAGGCCACCAAAAACCGTATGAGAACCTTTATAGCAACTTTATTTATAAGAGCACAAAACTGAAAACAGCTGAAATGTTCATCAGTAATAAGATGGGCAAATAATGTGTATTTTATGCATAGAATGACATATGACACTGCAATGAAAAGAATCAGGGATGGATGTAGTACGGATATGGATACATCTGATAGACAAATGGAGGGAAAGAAGTCAATTTTTAAAGAGTACATACTGCATGATTCCATTCATATGGGGACCAAAGACAGACAAAAGTGGTCTATGGTAACAGAAGCCAACACGGTATATCCTTAAAATACTCTTGGACGGAGGCTGACTGGGAAGGAGAATAGATTATTTTTCTAGTGGTAGAAATTCTGCACCCTGATCTGGGTGTTATTTACCATGATATATGCATATGTTAAAATACATATATAAGCTACAAATAATCACCTCATTCTGTAAGGTTGTGTGTGTGTGTGTGTGTGTGTGTGTGTGTGCCTGCAGTAAAAAGGAAACCAGGAAAACTAGCTAATAACTGACCATGTACATAAAAAATACCCAAAGTTCTAGTGTGTGCCAGTCCCCACTGATCAACATTTTAGCCCTTGCCTATTGTCTTCTAATTGTGGGTGTTTTTCTTTTTTTTTTTTTTTTCCCCATTCCTCCCCAGATAGTCATCTTCTAAAGACATAGGGCTAAAAAGTCATGCTCTAACTCAGAGCCTAGCACAAAGCTGGACAGGCACCCATAGATGTTCAACTCATGTTCCTAATAATCACAATGCTTCTTGTCAATTGCTGTTCTACACCTAGCAAAATAAACTTCCCTATGACTCCATGAAGTAGGTATTCTTTATTTTCAGTCTACAGATGAGGAGACCGAGACTCAAAGACCTCTCCTAACTAATAAGTGGAAGAGCAGGAACTCATGTGCTCTTTACAAATCTCAGGTCCTCGGCCATATTTTGTTGTTACAACACATGGATGATAAAACATTTGCTTAAACCAACCTTCTAGCTGAGATTTTCATCATCATGGCTCTACTCTGAGTGACCTGTTTGGTGCTTCCATCACAATCAGAGGCCATCCATGTCAAACAAAATGCCCACCATCGTGTAGGGAACATGGCTCAAGGCCTTACTAAGAGCTGGTGTCTGCACAGTTTATAGAGCTGGTCCATAGTTCCACAGCCTCCTAAGAGGTCTGCTATCACGACTCAGGTTATCCCCATGCTAAGTCAGTCCAAATTAATGTGCTTAGGACTCTGTTATTGCCTTTTGGTGTCATTTGTGACCTCCTATCCAATTATTATTAAATTTATAACCCTAGGGATAGTTTTTGATATACCTAATGGCCCCCTTATTCTGAACATTTCTTAATGCCTCTTACTCTGAACATTTATTTATAAAATCACAAATTTGAATGGTTTTTTAATCATGTCTAGAAAGACATCTGAAGCTCTCTTAGATAGCCATTGACTATTTTGTACTATGACAAAAGCATATATGTGTTTTGATGATAGTGTGCCACTAATCTGTGTCTAGAGAGAGAGAGAGAGAGAGAGATAAGGGGCCTCTTTGGAAAGAATTCATTGTCTAACTTTACAATCTGTATTGAATAACACTGTCAGCTTACAAGTTTTTGACAGTTCTGTATCCTTTCCTCACCTAATTCTCCTTGACAGCCAAAAGTAGATCACATTAATGGAACATCAGCACATTTTTAGGTGGCATGGGCATTTCTTTCCTATGATGATATGTCAGATTTAATTCACAAATAGGTAGAATGCTCTTTAGAATTGGCAAATTCATATTCATCATTCACTTTTTGAGGACAGTTCAACAATGAGGTGTCTCATAGGAACCTTATTATCCCATAATGTATCCTGGATTAAACCCTTCCCAGAAGGCTGAATTCAATTGTGTGTGCCTTTAACTTGAGAAAAAGGCCTTTATGAGATCTTTTTTTTTTTAAGATTCTATTTATTTATTTGACAGACAGAGATCACAAGCAGGCAGAGAGGCAGGCAGAGAGAGGAGGAAGCAGGCTCCCCGCTGAGCAGAGAGCCTGATGCGGGGCTCGATCCCAGGACCCTGGGATCATGACCCAAGCTGAAGACAGAGGCTTTAACCCACTGAGCCACCCAGGCACCCCGAGGAAAAGGCCTTTAAACAGAGATTAACTCCCAAGAGAGGTAGAATAAAGAAAGCCCTGAGTAAGAGAGTGAAAGCTTTTGGAGGAAACATGGATGCCACTAATGAGTCACAAGAAATCTTTCTGGGTTTCCCATGGATTCCACAATGCATCAGATCACCTTAAAACCACAGCCTTGGTTTGCTTATCTGCAAATGTATTCAGCTGTGTGGCACAAAGCCTGACAGTTACACAAAAAAAATAGATCTCTTCACCTGAGAGGACTTTCCTCAACTAACTTGGATCCAACAGGTCTTCAGTCCTTATATTTCTGTTATTCTCTGTGAACAGAGAACCCCAGGGGATAATTGAGGCAGCTTCTGACAGCAGCCATTTGCGAGCTGAACTATACAAACCATCTTGTGAGAAGATGTTCTGACTGAAATGCCACCTACGGTCCTTCCTTTGTGTAGCTTATTTTTCTAGCACTGGGGTTAGACTTGAACTAGTCTGTCACACAGAAATTTATACTTTCTCTAATTATGGAATTCAGGTTATTTTGTTTCTTGAAGAGATGTTACAGAATCATTTTCCTCTTTAGATACTCATGTTCTCACTAAAATATCTGTAGAAGATTTTTTCCCCCCTCCAATCAGCAAATCCGGTGACAATTCTAAATTCTCTGGTTTTGTTTATCTCACCTTCCCTAGGAGATGGTTTTCTTACTTTCTATGGTTACAGTCTGTGCATTAATGAAACAGGATAAAAGAATCTGCCACAGATAATTATAAATATTCAAGTAGTAATTTGGGGCTTTCTTTTGTGACACTTCATATACAGCTATGGGGTCCTCACACTGCCACTTAGATGTTCTATTCCCTTGAAAAGATCAGGAGGCTCCCAGTGCCCCATGTCTCTTGTCTGCGAAATAGACAAAACATTAGTATCTATTCTATAGGATTGCTTTGGGGAACAAATGAGTATCTATAAAACAATACAGTGGCTGCCATTTAGCAAGCATGTAAGACATTCTACCCATGGATTTAACAGGAGATGCACTTAAAATACTTAGCAGCTGGTTTTATTCATCCTAAGTGCTTAATATAGAGAATATTATGTGGTTTTTTTCTTTGCTTTGCCTCCAACACTGATAAGCTCTTAACTTCTGAGGTGCTGAAGATCTGACATATAGTAGACGCTAAATTAAAGTTAATGATGCAAAAGAAGTGGAAGAACATTTTATTTCAGCTGTTCAAATGTAAAGGCTTTATGATGTCAACAATTTAAAAAGTGTACTAAACCTAACAGTAATGCATGCAATGGAAAAAATCTGCCAGATAATGAAAGGAACACGTCCCTCTGGATACCTACTCGGAAAGTGCCAACTAAATAGAAAATTCATGGTTCTGAGCATTTTGTGAGATAGTGTTAAAAATGTCTTCACTCCAGTGATTTCAGGACTACAAAACCTAGGTATTTTCAAACAAGATGGGACAAAGCCTATGTATACTTTGTCAGTATAAAGTTTAAGACAGCACAGCTAAATTAATGCATGTCAAGACGTCCTAATTTGAGACACATGAACCCTATTGCCAACACAAGTTGTAGAGTTTTTATTAAGACTAACCAAAGGTATACTACAAAATTGTCTAATTTACATAAAATTGTTGGTAATGATGTACCTTTTTAAATGACAAATGCCTGCAGCAAATCTCCTTAGAGTAACAAACTTCTTTTTTTCCATCTTTAGTACTGAATGTTAGAGGAGACCTCAATTAATATTGTTCTACTCAATGGCCATTCTAACAATTGAAGCTGTGTTAAAATGGAAAGGATTGTTGTCGGTTTATTAAGAATATTGTAAAAATTTTTAAAAAATCTATACTGGGTGGCACTTTGAACTCATACTCTAAAGTTGCTATCATCTCAAAAATTCTAACTGTGATTCTGTAGCTTTACTAGATATCAAGCTCCAGTAGTTTTATATAATTAAATATATAGTGAAGAATAGAAAAATCAGACAAAAATGGTTTATAATGGGATATACAGTTACCCAAATACTAAGTTACATAAGAAAAAAGACAGTGTTATCATTCCTTAACTGATGCCTCCCACCATTATTACCACTGGTATTCATTCCAGTCCAATATCCATTTTACAAAATTGATTTCAGTGCTATCATATATATTATCAATTGCTCTAACAGCTTTGTAATCCTATAGTCTTTGCATACTTATCATACTTTGCATACTTATCAAATGCTTTCATGAGAATATTCACTATCTGTGACAAAGCCTAAGTGATTATTTTTTCTTTGATCTCCTTTTATTATATTTTTCCCCCTGTAAAGGGATTTGTGATGTTTTTTTCCCCTCTGAAGATTCAACTAGTCCAGCTTTTCCTATTTGAGCTATCAGGATCTCTACTGAAAGTAGTATTTACCTTTCCAAAAAATGCAGGTCAACCTCATTTAGCAATATTCAAAGTGTACACATTTGTTTCAATGACATGTACGAACGGTGTATGGGCCTCTACCAACATCTGGTCAGACAATTCACATTACTAAAGCAAGCCTTGCTGGTTACCCTATTATTGTATAATCTTCTGTTTCCTTACTACATGGCTAAAGTTATTACCCATTTCTGAAAAGAATTTCTATAATAGTATTTAGTGTTATTTTCTGATCATTTGCTAGTATTGCGGTTTTTTGCTAAACTAACTTACTTATATCTTCTTATCTTTCTTCCCACTGAGTACAAATAAACCTCAAGACAGCTACTGGCATGCAAATCTGTTTATCAGCAAAAGAAAGAAAAAGTACTTTTACTCTTAATTCAACTCCATATGTATTTATTAGGCACCCATTTCAAGCCAGGTGCAGAGCAAGGGATTAATGAAACAGAATTAATGAAACAGAATACTAAACTCAAGAGGTTTAGTAGGGGGGAAGCTGGTATGAAACATGAAAACTCTGTAACATAATAAACACTGAAATAGATCTGTAAGGCAACATTTAATTATCTGTACAAATCATTTTCACATGATGATGAAAAACATGGGCTCTGAAAGGACTCACTCAGAACTACATTGCCTGGGTTTGAATTCCAGCTCTAGTTCTTACTACCCGTGTGATTTTGAGAAAGTACGTTAACCTCTTTGTGACTCAAGTTTCAACCTATAAAATAAGGAGAAAATTGGTACCTACCTTATGGTGTCATATTTATACTAAATATAAATGAGTTAGCATTTACAAACTGCTTACTCTAATGTTTTCACGTACTAGAAGTTATATAAATGCTTGCTGAATAAAATAATGGAGAGTTAACTGATGGTTCAGGGGATGAGAGAAAAGCTAATCCCAGTAGGAGATCAGGATGAGTACTTCAGAGAACTGGTGTTAGTTAATAGAAGTCTTTAAGGATGAATCTGGTTTTCCAAAAAGGAAAAGAAGGAGAAAGCATAATGACACATGGGTACATTGAGTCCTTAGGAGATTTAGTAACGGGTTAGTATGCTCCTACAAAGGAAGAAAACCTTCATTATAAAGGGTGACTAAGAGGAACCCGACCATGAAGATGAAAACAAGTTGTGAAGGAGCAAGTTAAGGACTTTTGAGATCAATGACCAGGCAATGGAGAGCTTTTAAATTTATGAGTGCTATGACGAGACTGGCATATTAGAAAGATAATTTGATTACAGAAAATGAAACCCAAATGAGAAACTAAAGGTATTACAGTTAATTAAAAGACCACAGTCTGGGAGGAGACATCCTGGGCCAGAAAAGCAGGATGTCTTTAATGGAGAAGGAGCTAAACATGGCCCCCTCCTCTTAGAAGATTGAATCTTTCTCAGGATGACATGCCCAATCTCCTCCTGAAGTAAATTTAGCATACCTTGTAAGATGCTTAAGCAGTTTTCTATTAAAATCTGATGGGTTGGGATCCCTTCTGGGAAACTTGTTACCTCCTCACCTAGCTAATGGTCAGTCCAGAGTAACGACATTGAACCATGTATTCTCTTTTTCTTGTATCTAGTCTACCATTATCTGGTCATTCTTTTTTCCTTTAGTAAGATATCCCAACTAAGGGGATTCTGAATTAATCTTCTTAGGTTTCTTTCCTTAAAGGAATTTTTAAAGATTTTATTTATTTGAGAGACAGAGAGAACATGAGCAAGGGGAAGGGCAGAGGGAGAGGGATAAGTAGACTCCTCCACTGAGCAGGGAGCCCTATGTAGGGCTCTATTCCAGGATCCTGGAATCATGATCTGAGCCAAAGGCAGATGCTTAATTGTCTGAACCACCCAGGTGCCCCTCTCGAGGAAGCCAGACATAAAATTTGCCACATGCCCATCATCAAATTAGCAGGAAAACATTAAAGCAGAAACTTGGAGAAAAAAACAATACATTGGTTGGGAAATACTCACCTTAAAGAATTTACAGGATGTCCAGGTACAGAGTAGAAGAATGGAGAGAGTGCCCTATATGGAAGGCCTACCCCAGGTATCTACTTATCTTCTATCTTAGCACTAATCTGCAATCATTATCATCCTCATTCTATAGACACAAATACTGAAATAAAGTTATGAAACTTGCCCATGTCTACTTAACCAATAGGCTGTGGAGAGAACATTCAGACCGTACTCCCCTTGATGTCAAGGTCTGTACAAACTCCACTCTGCCAAACTCACTCTGGTGTCTAGTGGTTAGGAATCATTATATACTGCCTTAAATGTAGTTGTTAACAATTTATGATGAGAATTATTCATGTCTCCATTAAATATAATACTAAAATATTTACTCCTTTCTCAAGTCAAATTTTAAAATCAGAGTGTATGGCAGCTGTAGATCAGAATGATCCAGAGCACAGCTTTAGACTTGGGCAGATCCAAGTTTAAATCCCTGACTTTGGAAAACACTGGACCTTAGCATTTTCCTCTATACAGATGGAGATAAAGCTTCTCACAAGATTACTGTATTTAATCAAGGTATTTGTCAAAAATTTTGCACAGGACATGACAAATAAATCAAGGAGCTCCTACCACTATTAAAATTACTTACAATGATGTGGCTCAGAAATACTTCTGCAAGGACACAAGCACAGGGTTACAGTGAAAATCAAAGGCAAATGACTTAATTACAAGTTAATTTAACTTCTGAACAGAAGCCTAATAAAAATCAGGTTGGTTTATATTTTCTCTCATTCCAACCCAGAAAAGGTACAAAAGTCTAGAGTTACCACATGAAACTACTATGTACCTTATACTATGATACTATTGAGGATCTAAAGGTAAAAGATACACTCCGCCCTCAGGGTATTTCCAATCTAATAGTGCAGAGCATGAAAACAGATAAGGACCCTGGTAATGTGATGAGGCAGTTATCGGGTTAGTATTAGCTCATCTCTACTACAGAGTAATCCAGACTGGTCAGGTTAGTTACAGGTGGGTTGCTGTAGAAATTCAGTTTGAAGCAGAATTAAATTCTGAGTCTGAAACCCCAAATAAACTAGATCTGAATCTCATATCGTCCTTCAGGTGGACCCCAGGTTTAGGTCACTTTACTACGGACCTGAGTATACTCCTGAGATGCTCAGGACATGAATGTTAAGTTCAGTGGCCTCTGGGTCAGGGTCCAAGAAAGAGAATTACCTGATACCAACTAATTTGAGTTGGGAGACTAAATATTGAAAGGTCAAGAGGATGTTTTGAGCCACATTAATAAACATTTACAGAGCCTTTGCTCTTCTCAGCCATGGGCTAGCAACCAGTTAATCAAAAAGGAGAGCAATCCCTCAAATCCCCACCCTCAAATGATTTGTAATCTAGTTTAGAAAATAATTAATATACTTAAAAAGAAAATAATGTCCCAATCACAGTAAATTCAGTACCTGCTATGGCCTGGACTTCTTTACATTTATTATCCCTTACAACCCTAATACAAATTTCTTGTGAGGTGAGGTAATGCTATTTCCATTTTACAGAGAAAAATACCTAGAGAGATTAAGACTTGAGTTTCAGTTCATACCACCAAGTGTATAAAAGGGGGCAGGGAGTCATTCCATATCTGTTAACTCCTAATATTTTTTTCCTTTAAAGATTTTATTTGTAAGGGGTGCCTGGGTGGCGCAGTGGGTTAAAGCCTGTGCCTTTGGCTTAGGTCCTGATCCCAGGGCCCTGGGATCGAGCCCCACATCAGGCTCTCTGCTCAGCGGGGAGCCTACTTCCCCTTCTCTCTCTGCCTGCCACTCTGCCTGTGATCTCTCTGTCAAATAAATAAAAAATAAAATCTGAAAAAAAAAGATTTTATTTATGAGAGAGACAGAAAACACGAGTGGGAGGAGGAGCAGAGGGGAGGGGAGAAGCAGACTCTCCGCTGAGCAGAGAGCCCAATGCGGGACTCAATCCCAGGACTCTGAGATCATGACCTGAGCCAAAGGCAGACACTTAACTGACTGAGCCACCCAGGCGCCCTGTTAACTGCTAATATTAGACAAGCTGTCTGCTATCTTCGTGCTTCTGTCTTGGCATCTGTGGAACTCCCGTTTCTTGCCAGAATACAGATGCTAAACTAGACTCAGTGGCTGAGACTTAGAAAAACCTGTTGTTTCTGTGAAGAAACAGATGCTAGGAACCTAACCTGGAGATTCCGTTTGATCGGATGTAAATAAAATTCCCCAGAACTAGCATTTTCCAAGTGTCTCCAGGTGATGCCCACACAGCTATTCTCCAGAGTAAACACTTCGGAATCAGTGAATGCGTACCACGTGCATCCTACCGAATCGTCCAGGGACCAGAAGCACTGCCCTCACTTGGGAGTTGGTCAGGAAAGCAGAAATGCAGTTGCACTAAGTCAGAATATGTATTTTAAAGATGGTTCTTTTACGTTTAGGTTGTATAGTCTCACCCTAACCACTGGCAAACAGAAAGCCTCAAAAGAAAATTTAAAAAGTTAAAGTGAACTAACCTAATTGATAAAAACCTAATGGAGAGAGCAGGACTAAGGTCAGACAGGCTTGGGATTAGCAGATGAGACGGGGGAAAGCATGTGGAATTCAGGAAAATAATAGCACTGAAAACACAGAACGGACCTAAACCCAGAGATTCACAGGCTGATGATAAATTTCAAGGGAAACTTCTATATCCAACCGCCCCTGCAGAATCCAGCCTAAATGCCTTCCCCAGTTCACCTTTTTCCCCCGGATCCTCATCTGTAGACCAAGAATAGGAAACGACACTGCTGATTCTGTTTCCCACACCGCAGGCATGGTCAGATACTCTGATAGGTGACCTACTTTTCAAGGGAAAGAGGTTCTTTTGAGACCTCTTCCTTGCCATGCCCAGGCAGTCTGATGTGCTGGGGAACCGCAGAGATGGTGGCAGCAACGCTAGTGAAAACTTAAAAACAGTGAAAACACAAAGAGCCTCTGCCAGCACAACTGGCTGGCTATGAAGCGGTGGCTGGTGTCAGCTCTGCTGAAGGTGCAGGAGGGAAGCAAAACACACCGTAGGAGAAGGCACTAACCTCTGCTCCACCGCAGACTGGGCGCTCCCAAGCAGACAGTAAGCGGCTGAAACCCCCTGCGGCGAGCGGAAGCACAGACTGCGGAGGCCACGCAGCGTCCTGATAGCGTCCACCTAGAGCACCTGCACTCAATGATGTCCTGGTGCCGCCCCCACGAAGCGGGTAGCCCACTTGGAGTGCCATGATCCTAGGGCCGGAGGGCAGAAATGCAAACAAAAGCCCCCCCCCCCCCCCCCCCACCGCCGTCTGAAAGGACAACAGATTCGCAGGGAGACTCCACCCTCGAACGGGAAGCCCACGGGTGAGGACGAGGTCTGGGACACATCTAGGCTCCACGCAAGGAGGCTCAGACGCTTCTGTTCGGTGGGGGAATAACAAAGGACGCAGAGTGGCAGGTGCCTTAGGCACCGAGAGAACCGCAGGCTACCCTCTGGGCAGGGCTGGAACTCACGTGCCCTCTCCAGTCGAAGCTGCAGCTAGAACTTCTCTCCACACACCCCAAACACACACCGACTGCCTTTCTATGTCCGGTAGTTTGTGTTCCACGTTCCTTTTGTATAACAAATGACTCTGTGTGTGTGTGTGTGTGTGTGTGTGTGTGTGTGTGCGCGCGCGCGCGCGCGTGTGTTTAAATCCTCGGGCATAAATTGGGTCATGTCTATTCTGCAAATACATCACCTGAACTTGATATAGAAAGAGTTCTCTTTGCCTATGGTTAAAACTTGTGGAATCTCTGAGGCGCCTGGGTGGCTCAGTGGGTTAAGCCTCTGCCTTCAGCTCAGGTCTTGATCTCAGAGTCCTGGGATCGAGCCTGCATGGGGCTCTCTGCTCAGCGGGGAGTCAGCTTCCCACCCACCCCCTCACCCCTCTCTGCCTGCCTCTCTGCCTACTTGTGATCTCTGTCAAATAAATAAATAAAATCTTTAAAAAAAATAGTAACACCCTCAATTTAATAAAAAAAAACCCAAAACTTGTGGGATCTCTTAGAGACGTTGAGGTTAAAATCTAGACGCACCAATGCAATGCTCTTTTAGAGGTGGATACAAATATTCTGAACACAGCAAACTGTCATTAAGAAGTTTATTTCAACCAAGGCGAACTAAATACCAGCTACTGAACAGTTGTGATGTAAAAACTGAACCTAGAGAAAATAAGGGGACAACAACAAAGGAAATTTCTAGTTTGTAAGTAGCTGTGCATAAAATAATCAGCTCCCAGACTTACATAAATTAGTTCTGCTCTTCCCTTTCTCATCTCCCCAGAGTTGGTGGTATCCCATTGGCTCCTCAGTTTGCTCTTAAATGTCACTAGAACCTCTGCTCAGAATTACAACCTAATTACAACAAAGACATTTGGGGATACTTTCATGTTAAGAATTTGTGCAAATTTCACAAAGGGAACCAGATGAATTGAAGCAAGGAGAACCACACGAGAAACATAATGTAGAGATAAGAAACATTAGGCAATATTCCCGACATTTTCTCCTTTAGCATGAAGTGTTTATCAAGGCTGCACACTCCAATAATGGTGACTAATGTTGCATGGTATAATGGAAAATGATTGAGTGATATATTAGAGCAGTAGCTACACATCTGAGTGTGTACTTAACAGCTTGGCTGGTTTTAATACATGCCATAATTACAGATAATAAGCGGGCAGGTTTAGCTAAAAATGGTTAAGAAAGTAATCACTGAAATAAAATGCAATATGGTTAAATCTTCTTAATCTCAATACTACCTTCCCCAATTAACACTCAGAATGACTTTGCTACTCTTCAGCAAAATGATTTTCATGCAAAATTTCCCTTAGACACATGACAGTTCTATAGGTATACTCTTCATTAAAAAACAAAGCATGGGTTCCTTTTCCTGGGAGAGCAAACACAGCCCTCACATTGGCTTTCCACATTGTCTGATATCTTGGACACTTGACAGGACTATCCCCGGAAACCTCATTTGTGAGGCAATAAAAAATGAGGATTCGCATAGTTTTTATATTTCAGATCCTATAAAGTAATTGTGTTCTTTTACTGTTTAAGATGAAAGAAAGCCTTTTTCTTCCTTGCAGGGCCTCTCCACACTCATTTTAAACCAATCCTCACGCCTCTCTAACCTGCAACAAAGAGGCAGGTATTGGTTTCTTAACGTCAATACCTGACAACAATACAGTCTAGTGGAAAAAAAAAAAATTCCAGAAAGTAGAACTATGGTAAATAAGCTAATTTCATTTATTTAACAATTTTCATTACAAAATTGGAAGTGCAGTTCTTCGCAAGTGTTTAAAATCTAAAAGTGGTTTTAAAATGTCTCAAAAACACAATAATCCTTTAAGATACATAGATACATAAAATTTCTTGAAAATAATTATTGATAAAATACATTGATAGTATTAAAATATTTAAAACAGTACTGCATTTCTTTGAAAGTTAAAAATGTAAATACCAGATATGCACATATAAAATAGCTCCAGTCTATGCCTGTATAAGCATCCTCCCTGCCCTAGTCATCATTTTTCCAGGACTGTAGCAATTTCCTAAAGCTTCAGTAATTTGCAATGATTTTTCACATACTTCGAAGCTGCTCAGATGGCCCCATTTTTACTTTTAAAATATATATATATATTTTTTGGCACTCCCCTTTAGCTGACCACATCTGACTTTCCAGATAATTATATCTGGTAACAGTAATTGAAATTCATAATTTTCTGGTTGAAAGGAATGATCAAATCTATAACATATTCCAAGAAAACATTTATACGATTAATTAATATGATATAGATGTTTTAGTGAATAGGTAGACTTTAATAATATCTCTTGACTACCTTAAAATCACAACTGTTCAAAATGTACACTAGTTCTAATGCACATTTTTGTTTTTCATATCTGATAGATATGATTGTATATGTCTAAAAGTTAGGATTTCAGTTCTTATTAAGAACCTATGAGGAATCCACATAAAGACTTAATTGTCAGACATCTGGGTAGCTCAGTGGGTTATGTCTCTATCTTTGACTCAGGTCATGATCTCAGGGTCCTGGGATGGAGCCCCATATCAGGCTCTCTGCTCAGCAGGGAGTCTGCTTCCCACCCCCCCACAACTCTGCCTGCCTCTCTGCCTACTTGTGATCTCTCTCTGTCAAAAAAATAAATAAAATCTTAAAAAAAAAAGATTTAATTGTCTACCACCTGGTTATGCCTAGGAGAAATTAAAAGGAATCAAAAATATGAGTAACCTAAATTCATCATAAGATTTTACTTTAATGTTTTGTTTATAAAGGGTTGGCAAATCAAAGAAATGTATGTGAATTGCATAAAGCATTTGATCACCTTTGGAGTTTGCTGATATTCATCCTCACTTACCTACGACAAAAGAAGAGAAATGCCCCCATGGCCATAGCTAATAACAGAAGCGGAAATAAGATCAAGATAGAGATAAAACACCTCTGAATTCTGCAAGGAGATGCTACTCCTCAGGGTTAAATTGGTAACAGGTGGTAAGTTACATCAGCTTGGGGCTCTTTTATGCATTAGATTGAAGAAAAAATATCATTCAATGTTAAAGAAGTTAAATAGTGATACCCTAGTATTTGAAACTCATCTCATTAGCAGGAGAAATTAGTCTCTCATTAAGTTAATCTAATCTTTTAAGTTGATCAAAATGATTCCCGGCAGAGCACATGCTAAATGATTACTTGCTTATTGATAACAAGAACTGTAGCCAGAACCTCAGAGACTATCACTTCACATTAGCTCCACTGAAGCCATAGTCAGTCCCTCAGAGTGCTTGCACAAGATACAGAGAGAATATTAGTAAGTAGGAGAGAGGTAATTTAGATATTACATATTTTAGTTATAAGAAGTAGTATATTACTCCATATGCATTTGAGAAGAACCTACTGGTTAGACCAGCACAGTGTGTTAAAAAATTTTCCCAAAAACAGTGTGCCTGAGTGGCTCAGTGGGTTAAGACTCTGTCTTCGGCTCAGGGTCATGATCTCAGGGTCCTAGGATCCAGCCCCACATCCAGCTCTCTGCTCAGCGGGGAGCCTGCTTCCTCCTCTCTCTGCCTGCCTCTCTGCCTACTTGTGATCTCTGTCTGTCAAATAAATAAAATCTTTAAAAAAAATTTTTTTTCCCAAAAACATACCTTTAGCAGAAGAAAAAATAAATCTTTAATTCCAAGGGTTTTCAACTATAGTGTGAAAGACCTAACCAAAAGTACAAACTGACTTTTAATTTTGATGTTTGGTCTTAAAAACCCATTAGCACTCTATACTTAATCTCTGTATTTTAATATGAATAGATATATTAGTCCAGGTCCTCTGAGAGGCATGTGCCAAAACATGACTAAACATGCAAGAGATTATCTTAGAAGAAATACCTGTGAAGGGAAATGGGAAGGGACCTGAGGGTAGCCAGGAGATCTGTCAGATCACATGCTCCTCTTGCTCTTGTGAAGGTGAGAGGGAAGGGCAGGAGGCTGAGTGGAAGAGTCTCAGAACAGTGCACTTCCATGAAGGTTCGACAAACTAGTGGAAGTACTTCACCCAAAATCATCTTTCGGAGAAGTCCTCCAATTCCCAGAAAAGGGCCTGCTTGATCTCTGCCCTGCTTAGTCATTGAGTGAGAACAGCCACAGGAAGTGTGAGATACATTGACATTCTCACTGGAAGACTAAGACTTAATCATAAGATGATAGAATGCATCCCCACCCCCTATACCTCACCAAGGCTTCTGTATAATAACAGAGGATTCCAGCTAAAAGAACTAGAAGATGTGGGTTCTATTAAAAAAAAAAAAAAGTCTCTAAGGAAACCTAAAGACAGCAAGGGAGGTAAAAAAAAATTCAGGGCGCTTGGATGGCACAGTTGGCTAAGCATCCAACTCTTGGTTTTGGCTCAGGTTGTGATCTCAGGGTCATGGGATTGAGCCCTTCCCCCGCCACACACCCCGTGTTATGCTCTGCACTTAGTGCCAGTCATCTGATGCTCTAGATTTTCTCTCTTTCTTCCTCTGCCCCTCCCACTCATGCTTTCTCTCTCAAAAATAAATAAATAAATAAATAAATAAATAAATAAAAACCAAAAAACAAAAAATCCAGAAAAGAAAGGAAATTGAAGTTTTCCATATTTACAGTTAAAACAGACATTAAAGATAAACAAAATCCTAGCCAGATTAACATAAACTCCCACTAAAGGCCTGTTTACCTCAGTTAATATTATTTAATATATCATGCTTGGCTTTTAACAAAACACTAGAAACCATTCTAAAAGTCAGGAAAAACACTATTTGAAGAGAAAGAGAAACAACAAAAAAAATTCAAATATGACAGAGGTTTTGAAATTTATTAGACCAGGAATTTAAAATAGCCATGATTAACATGCAAGAGCTCTGACAGAAAAAGTGGAGAGCATGCAAAAAAAGATAGGTAATGTAAACAGAGAATGAAACTCTATGAACTAAAAGGAAATTAACAACCCTGTAGTGGAAATGAAGAATTATTTTGATGGGCTCATCAGTGGACTGGACATAGCTGAGGAAAGAAACAATGAGCGTGAAGGATGTCAGTTGAATCAAACTTCCCAAACTGCCCTCCAAAATGCTTATATAAATTCACATTTCCATCAGCAGAGTGTATATATACAATTTCTTACACTTTCACTCAAACTGGGTATCTGTACTAAAAAATTAAATTATTGACCACCAAAGCATTCTGTGCCTGATGGCTTGATGCCTACAGTAAATATGATAAAGGTTATGCAGTTTCATCCAGATCAATGATAAATATTGAACAGGATTGGATTTATTATAGTGCCCTAAAGCAGGGTATTTCAAAAATTTTTTCTATGATTTACAGTAAGAAATATATTTCATTGTGTGACTGAGAAAGCATACAGAGACACACACAAATATAAAACAAGGGTTACATAAAATAGACTTACTATGTGTGGCGCCTTCTGGTGTTTTCTAGTTTAGTCTCGTCAAAGCTATCTAAAAAATTCTGGTTGAGCCCACCTAAATTAATTGTATCACAAATTAATTGAGGAAAAATAGAAGTGACCTCTCTTGAGACATTTTTAACTTTTCTGAGCTATAACATACACCCAATAAAACAGAATTCCAAGTGTACTGCTTAATAAGGAAGTTTTGACAAATGTACGTGTTGAATAACCACCTCCCCAATCAAGACAGAGAACATCTGTCACCTCTTTGCAATCAATACTCAGACTCACCTTGGTACCAAGCAACCACTGATCTAATTCAATCATCATAAATTAGGTTTGACTGCCTTAGATCTTTATACAAATGAAACCACAGAGTATGAAGAACTTTGTATCTAACTTCTTTCACTCAACATGATTTCTGTAAGATGTATCCATGAACATCAGCAGTCTGTTCCTTTTGTTTGCAGAATATTATTTCAGTATAGGAAAACAGCCCATCTTGTTTATCCATTTACTTGATGAGGGACATTCTCCCTTCCTCAGTCTTTGGATATTATGAATAAAGGTGCTGTAAAAAGTCATGTATCTTTTTGTGGGTGTAAGTTTTCATTTCTTTTGGGTAAATACTTAGCAATGATACTGCTAGATTATTTTTTTACATTTAGTGCCTTGACATTTTGTCCCAAATCAACCGACCATATAAATAAGGGTCTATTTCTGTACCCTTTGTACTATTCCCTTTATCTATTAAAAAAAGTTTATTCTTATACCACATCTGAATAGTGTAGCTTTTTAATAAGTGATGCTCCAGGGGCACCTGGGTGACTCAGTGGGTTAAGCCTCTGCCTTCGGCTCAGGTCATGCTCTCAGGGTCCTGGAATCGAACCCCACATTGGGCTCTCTGCTCAGTGGAAAGCCTGCTTCCCTCCCCGCCTCTCCCTGCCTCTCTGCCTACTTGTGATCTCTCTGTCAAATAAATAAATAAAATCTTTTAAAAAAATAAGTGATCCTCCAATCTTGTTTTCCTTTTCCATAATTGTTTGGCTATTCTAGGTTCTCTGTATTTCCATATAAAATTTAAAGTCAGCTTGTCAATTTCTACTAAAAAGTCTGCTGGGATTTTGCATGCGATTGCATTGAAATGTCAAAAGATGATGAGACTACTGCTCAATATCTGAAGTAAAAATACAATGGTACATTTATTTAAAAAATAAAAAAGAGGGGCGCCTGGGTGGCTCAGTGGGTTAAGGCCTCTGACTTCAGCTCGGGTCATGATCCCAGGGTCCTGGGATAGAGCCCCACATACGACTCTCTGCTCAGTGAGGAGCCTGCTTCCTCCTCTCTCTCTGCCTGCCTCTCTGCCTGCTTGTGATCTCTCTCTCTGTCAAATAAATAAATAAATAAAATCTCAAAAAACAAATAAATAAGTAAAATAAAAAATAAAAAAGAAACTGTATTTTTCTAATCTTCCTAAGTTTGTCCAATATTAAAACCCAAATGTATTAGGTACTAAGGTTGCTGAAAAAACAAAAACAAACGAACAAAAAAAAAGAATACCATTATGTGGGATGGTTAAAACAATAGGAATTTATTCTGTCACAGTTCTCAAAGCTAAAACTTTAAAATCAAGGGGTCAGTAAAGCCATGCTCCCTCTGTTGACTTGGTAAAATCATTCCTTGCCTCTTCCTAGCTTCTGGAGGCGGCCACCAGCCCTCCTAGGCATTCTCTGGCTGGCAGCGACAAACGTCCAGTCTCTTTCCCTCATCACATGGCTTTTGTCCCTGTATGCCCATCTCCACCTCACAGATGGACCAAACTAGTCTAAACCAGTTCTCGTGGCCACTTGTTATCATGGCTAAAGAATAAAGTCTTTCCCTAACATTGAAGCAACTTTTCTCAGAATTTGTTGAGAGGAAATAATTCTTAATAATATTGAAAAGGAATTCAGGAATGGGGATATTTGAATTTATTTAAGTCTTTAATTTCTCTCAGTAATTTTTATACCATCTCTGGATTTTATTTCAAGAAATATTTCATCAAGGCCAGTTTCTGTTCAGTAATTATTTTATTTCCCAATACATACAATAATCTTAGTAAATTATAAATCTAAGACCATTATTCAATGGCATATTTTAAATTAGAATTACAAGGTTAATTCCTTACTTGAAAAAGCCAAATTTTCTTTAATTTTACAAATAGCTAAAATACTAAATTTGGACAAAATCTTTCTTAGCCCCAAAATATTAATACTATAGGTATGATTCTATTTAAAAAATTGTATGTTTAATCCTAAATCTTCCTATGGCTAAGGATGTTAAGGAAAAGATTACATTACCCTATGTGTATTCTCCAAAGGTTAGGGTCATATAAAGCCAGGAATATGACGTCTGGAGCTAAAAATATCTAGAATGATTTCTTTTCCACAATCTCAACTTTCAGGCTGAGTTTTGCTTTTAGGCACTTTATCTTAGACTCCTTAAATTAAAGAAGGAGGGTGGTAATATAACCCATTTTTCAATGCTTGAGTCACATCCTTACCTCATTCTGCTATTTTTTTATATAACTTTGCAAACTTGCACCTAGACTGCATTATTGAATCAAATTTTTTGTTTCTTTGGCTCAAACTGTATCGATCTAATAACATCATAGGAATTAGTCATTCTTTTCAAATCCACTCTCTCTCTCTCAGGGTGTAGACTTTTCAGAATTTAAAATGGTATCTATGGGAATTCTGCAGATCTCTTGTGGTTCTCTCCGTCTATACAATGGCAAGCTCATTATGCTGGTAAAACTAAAGGAAAGAAAAGATTCAGCTTGAGTGCAAACCCAAAGCACATACAAAAAATTATACCAGATCAACCAAAGACACATATACTCAGTCATGCCACGCTGAAAAGCTCTAGGGGGTGCAATTCATAATCAGCCTGGAGGTCTGAGTGTACAGGTACTGTTCTGTATACTGAAGACTAGTAACAAAAAAGACAAAGTCCCTTCCCTCCTGGGGCTTACATTCAAGTGGGAACAGATAGCCAATAATGAGTAATCAAGTAGCAAAACCAGATCATTTTAATTTTTAATAAGTCCCATAAAGGAAACAAAGCAGGGGGACATAAGAGAGAGTTACAGTGGAGGGCTATGGAAGGACTAATTTTGAAAATGGTATGGGGTAAAGTCTAAGGAGGTGACATTGAGCTGGAGGAGGAGAAAGGGTGGCTCTATGAAGAGCTGGGGACTGGCTTTGAATGCAGTAGATACACAAGGTGTCACCTGTAGCATTACTGGCATGTTTCAGGGAAGGACAAAGACCAGCATGGCTAAGGGAACATGAACATGGGAAGGTCTGATGGGAGCTGATAATGAGCAGAGGCTGGACCATATCATGCAGCACCAAAAAGTCCTGGTAGAACCATGGTAACAAGTATAGGTTGTATTAAAAGGTTTACAAGAGTTTGCATAAAAGGAGTAATATGATTTGATTTATATTTTAAAAATATTCCTCTGGCTGTGATGTAAAACCTACAAGGGAAACAAGAGAGCCCAGGTGAGAGGTATCGACGGCTTAGTCTAGGGAAATGATGGGGAGCTGGACAGTTCTTCGATGTTTCAAAGAACATGGTTTCATTTTTCAGCATGGTTTAGGTGCTGAGAGATAGTGGAAAGCAATGAGTCAAGGGCAACTCCTGGGTTTGGGACTGGATGGCTAAGTAGGTGTTGGTGCCACTGGCCAAGATGGAGAAGACTAAGACTTGGTATGTGGGGAAAAGGGAGACAACTTATGATGCAAAGGGAGGGCATGGTATGGAAACACACTTGACATGAGAGGGGATGGAGAACAGAAAAAATGAAAGGTCAGGTCGGGAAAGGATAGCATTGAATAGAAAGAGAAACTTTGTTTTGCAATCAAAAGAAAGACAAAGAAAATGGACACATAGAAGTTATGGTTTTAGATATTGTGCTGGAAAAATGAAGCCATTTTGGCCAATTATTATTATTGCTGATAAAAAATGACAGAAGGGATAATTCAACTTCTATGTTACTTTTACTACTTTATTAAAATTACTTCATTTGCTAATAAAGTCTTCATGGAACAAAAATGTACATAAAAGCAAACTTAAGCCTACTTCCTACAGTGTGTTTTCTAGATATGGGAACATAGACAGGCCTCAACACTTACTAGTAATCAGACTTGTTTGTTGACAGTTTTCCTCTGGTGATCAGAAGGTTTTATTTCCCCTCTGTGCTATATTTTGTGATGTATTTACTGTAGGTAACAGAGCATACAGTGAGAAGATTAATTTGCTCTGGGGCTGTGAAGCTTACGGTAAAAAGACACAGTATTTTTGTATAATATGTAATTATTTACTAGTTTGGGGCTATCCATTGGCACATTAGAGAGGTAGCTTGCAAACTAAAATCGATACAAATAATAATTGCCTCTCCTGGGAGAAGTCCCAGAAACTAGAACAGGGAGTTTGAGATGTTTGTTTTCTTCTTATTATTTTGGTAACCATAGGATTTTAGTTGCTTTTTTCCTATCTTTCACTGATGGAAGATTTTATTGTTTTCTGCAGCAGATTCTTATTTCCTAGACAATAATTCATGTCACAGAAAACACACACATACACGTAGACACAGTCATTCATGCCAACAGCAGGCAGCGCTCAATCAACCTTTCCTGACCATAGCTACCTAGCAATAAGCCCTAGCCCAGAGTCACCCATTTTATATAGAATTGCCACAGTGATGGATAAAAGTATCTTCATAAACACTGACTCAGAAAGCCAGAGTTTCCAATATTACCAAAATAAGGTAACTTCACATCAGTTACACTTTCTATTATTGTTATTTCCTTCCTCTATAGCAACTGCTTTAACAAAAGCTTAACTAAAAATTGTGAAATGTGATTTGATTTAGGAAAAGCTATATATAGCAAGGCTGTGATCGGATTTCAGCTGTTCATGTCTCTTATTCTTTCCGTAACAGCGACAAATCCCATGATTGGTAGGATTCAAATATCAAAAGTATTTTGCATTTAGATTGGTCATGCTCAGTTAGAATTAGGATGAGAAAACAATTGTGACAGTTAAAAACAGGAACAGGAGTATACAGCTAGGAGAAAGGATAAGGTAGGAGATAGGGTGTGACATAATTAATGTGAAGGATTATAAGCAGTTAGAATTTATAAAGAGAAACTGAATTTAGTTATAAGTGCTATCACTCCGATTGAAACACTTTAGGTGGCTTAGGATGTCAATGTGTAGATTCCGTATCTAGTTGGATATCCATCAACAGGTCAACCACAGAGAACTCACTGAGTCTGACCAAAGACCTGGGACATCAGAAATGTTTCCTGCACTCAAAGAGTTCATAAGAGGATCATCTGCCCACAGCTAATAAGTGTCAGAGTCAGTATTCAAATCTAGGAATCTCTAACACAAGCCATATGCTTTTCCCATCAACAACAAGCTGCCTGAGTAAACATTTATGGGAATTCAGAGAGAGGAGGAATTAATTTGGCTTCAAGTTCTCCAGGATGCTTTCTAAAGACACAGTTACTTGAGTTGGTTCTTGAGAAATGAATGAGATTTTTAAATGTCAAGAAAAATCATTGAGAGATGCAGGAAGAGGGGGCTGTAACGGCAAAGCTGATAGGGTAGAAATAAGAATGTCATGGGCACAGGGAAAGATGTGCTACCAGCCTGAAGAGAATTGTGTGTGCTGTGGGAACATACAATTGCATGGATGTGAGAAACCAGCCTCAGAGGGCTTGAATACCAGAGAGAGGACAAAAACTGCCTTTATATGGGAGGAAAAAGGACTTATTGTGTGCTCCTGTTGCATAACAAAAGCTAGATTACTCTGTAAAGAGTAGTCCAGGGATTGAGTCCAGAGGTCCTTAAGTGGGAAGAAAAGAGAGGCAGGCAAACAAAATACCAGAAAACCCACTGAGAGAAATGGCTTTTTTCCCCCTATATCAAGCTAGCTGTTTGCAATGACCTTTACCTATCTAGGTAACGTTAGAAAAGTTGGGGAGGAAAGGGTGTATGCTGATACAATCACCTGATCACGAAGGTCTGATGGTGCCAGGCCAACAGGAGACCAGAGTTTTCCCCAAGCTCCTCAGGGGGCCAAGAGTTAATATAATGCATCTGAAAATACAGATTTCGAACAAAATTAAATTGACAAAAAAAATAACATCTTAACATTTACGTGAGTTTCTATTTTTCAATATTTTGTAAGCCATACTGATTAGCTCATTATGAATAAATAAACAGATACATTCAAGTGATAGTCAGGAGGTGAAGTCAGAGGAAGTGGGTGAAGATCAGGGGGTAAAAGATGAAAAAGAGGGGCGCCTGGGTGGCTCAGTGGGTTAAAGCCTCTGCCTTCAGCTCAGGTCATGATCCCAGGGTCCTGGGATCGAGCCCTGCATCAGGCTCTCTGCTCAGCGTGGAGCCTACTTACCTCCCACTCTCTCTGCCTGCCTCTCTGCTTACTTGTGATCTCTGTCTGTCAAATAAATAAATAAAATCTTTAAAAAAAAAAAAAAAGATGAAAAGGAGCCAGAGATTACTGTCAGGTTTGCTGCTTGGATGACTAGATGGTGGTGGTATTAACAAATAATGAGGGAGTACAGGACAAAGATAAGGCTTGAAACAAAATTACTTCCATGTTATATAGTGATTTTGAGGTACCGTAGAGGATGATCATTCACTGTGGTTTGCCTAAACTGGGCTAATTTCTACCTGTTGTCCCAGCTTAGTTGAGGCATTCAAGTGAGTGTTGGCATCTGAGAAACAGAGACAGTAGCAAGGTCTGAGACACAGATGGCCATGCTGTAGGAATAGAAGAAGCCTATGATGTGTGGAGAAAGAGATCTTAGCTACCACTTCCAATTCACTATGTGAAACTGTACAACTGCAAACTCTCTAGGCCTCAAAACCTTTGTCTCAAGACCAGAGATGCTTTCAGATGTGGGTTATTTTTAAGGCCTTTCCTGTTTTCAAGTTCTTTGGTGAATGAAGTCTTAGAATGATGTAGGAGCAAATAGCAAGGATTCTCTTACTAAGTAAATAGAAGAACAGTGTTCTTCTAGGAAGAAATTAATAAATCTGTTTTGATTTCTTTTTTTAAAGATTTTATTTATTTATTTGACAGGCAGAGATCACAAGTAGGCAGAGAGGCAGGCAGAGAGAGAGGAAGGGAAAGCAGGCTCCCTGCTGAGCAGAGAGCCCAAGGCGGGGCTTGATCCCAGGACCCTGGGATCATGACCTGAGCCGAAGGCAGAGGCTTTAACCCACTGAGCCACCCAGGTGCCCCAAATCTGTTTTGATTTTTAATGGCACTGCATAAATCAGAGATCTCTTTGGGGAATGAATGGAGATGGAGCTTTGGATCCAAATATCCAGTAAGTGAGGTAAAGACTCGGAGCCCAGATGAATAGCAGTGGATCAACAGAAGCATGACTCAACCCTGAAGACCTAGGGATAACTGAGTCTCAGGAGTCCGTGTCCTGGTAGATGTGGATCAAAAGCCAGAAAGAGTAACTAAAGAGGCCAAGCAATGTGATTAACTCAGTGCAGGACAGACACCACACACAGGTAACTGCTCCTTACAGGTTTCCTCCCCAAGTTGAAATTAAAGCATAGAGGGGGATTTCATGGATTCTTAGCAAATATCTAGGTCTATGCAAAGCTGTGCTGGACAGTGGAATCAAGAATTAAATATAATATTCACCCTGCCATGAAACAGCTCATAATCTGGTAGCACTGAGCATGGGGTAGGGATATCTGACCAGAACTTAGTCTTAACCACCAGGAAACTGGCCTGTTGTCAATAAGACAGGAAACATTTCTTCAGGCCATCTGTTCTGTTTCGGTTTTCCAGGTCCTACCATTTGTTAGGGTTGATGATGAGCCAGTGCAACAAATAAGAATGTGCACTTATAATAATTCCTCCACTTACACCACCTAATGCAAACCTATCTTCTACTTGTGGCCCAAATGGTCTAGGTGTGCATTTGTACAAGTAAGCCAGTTTCATAGGTCTGCTGGGTTTTCAGTGAAAAAAAGGGAATAGTGCCCTTTATTTTATTTTTTTTTAAAGATTTTATTTATTCATTTGACAGACAGAGATCACAAGTAGGCAGAGAGGCAGGTAGAGAGGCAGGCAGAGAGAGAGGAAGGGAAGCAGGCTCCCCATTGAGCAGAAAGCCCGACCTGGGGCTCGATCCCAGGACCCTGAGATCATGACTGGAGCCGAAGACGGAGGCTTTAACCCACTGAGCCACCCAGGCGCCCCAATAGTGCCCTTTAAAGACACAAAAACTATATCCATTTTAAATTTAGCTCCATTACTGAAGTCAAGGAGATCTTAGGCGATGGCTATAAATATTAGCTTGAATTGGGTATTCATAGAATGAAACAACGAATCAATAGGGAAGAGGACCCATTGATGATGCAATCACATTCTTGCAAACTTGAGTTTATCCATGCATGGCATGTGAATGATACATACATAGTATACATACATAGTCTTATCTAGCTACTTAATTCTCTAACATTGAGCCTATTATCCACACTAATCCCTCATGCATTCTATATTTGTAGAGAAACTATAAATTGGGGTACCCAGTCAGTTATGCATCTGCCTTTGGCTCAGGTCATGATCCCAGGGTCTGGGAATTGAGCCTCGAATCGGGCTCCCTGCTCGTCAGGAAGCCTGCTTCTACCTCTCCCACTCCCCCTGCTTGTGTTCCCTCTTTCACTGTCTCTCTCTCTCTCTGTCAAATAAATAAATACAAAGAAACTGTAAACTTCATGAAACTGCTATTGCAGATTAACCCGGTAACATGTTAGATACCAGGAAAATGTTGTAAGTCCCTATCACTTTCCTTCACAATGCTGTGGATGATCTGTGGGCCCCAGCTAATCTTTGGTTAGTGGGAAGTGAGCAGAGAGACGCTCATTTTTGTCTCACTGATAAGTTTTGGTCTTGGTCATTACCCTTGAAATTCTTAAACTACTTCTCAGTAGTTTTTTTTTTTTTTTTAATATTTTATTTATTTATTTACTTACTTACTTACTTATTGTAGAGAAAGAGAGAGAGAGCACATGCACACGAGCAAGCATGAGCAAGGGGAGAGGCAGAGTGGGAGGGAGAAGGGAGAATCCCAAGCAGACCCCACGATGAGTGTGGAGACTGACAAGGGACTCCATCTCATGACGCTGAGATCACAACCTGAGCCGAAACCAAGAGTCGGGTGCCTAACAGACTGAGCCACTCACACACCCCTGAGTAGGTCTTAATAGTGACAGGAGAGAATGCTGGCATGTCTAAAAGGATGCAGAACATTGCCTGCCATGACGAGGTACTCAATAACCATGGATACATGAATTAAACTGTGATATGACTGCTTGCATTTATAGAACCAGATTTTTGCAAACAAGATCAAAACACACAGATGTAAAGATAAAACAATTTTTAATCTTCACGTATTTTTAAAAAGAAATCAGTGAGGTCTTCCAGAAAATTTGTGCATGTGATGTCAAAAAATCTTTTAAACATCTGTGTTTAGCTGTACAACAAAGTGTGATGTGTGAAATGACACTTTAAAAGTATACTCTTTATCCAAGAGCTTTGGTCTTGCACAGAAATGGATTACATCAATACTTTCTTTTTCTTTACTGAACTATAATTGACATATGGTACTATATTAGTTTCAAGTATATAACTAGATTCATAAATGCTTACTCAGTGCTCATCACAAGTGTAGTCACCATCTTTCCAGAAAGGAAAGGAAGGCCTTTCCTTTTTCCTCTGAAGGTGACTATGGTGTGAATCTAGAAAGCTATGCTCAACTAGTATGTATGCGTGTATGTATATATGTATGTATGTATTTAAGATTTTATTTATTTATTTGACAGAGAGATAGAGAGAGTATACTAGTAGGCAGAGCAGCAGGCAGAGGGAGAGGAAGAAGCAAGCTCCCCACTGAGCAGAGAGCCAGATGAGGGACTCGATCCCAAGACCTTGGAATCGTGACATGAGCCAAAGGCAGATGATTAACCCACTGACCCACTCAGGTGCCCCAACAAGCATGTAATTATCCCTAAACCTTTTCCATCCTGCGGTCCAGCCTCCAGCCAGCTGTGGCTGGAAGAGGAATGAGCCCTGGCGCATCTTGAGGGCATACCTTTCTTTCCATTTTTCATATGTCAGCATACTAAGCATCCCCACTGCAGACATTTCCTAAGTTATTAGGTACAATAAAAAGATAAACACCCCCTAGGATAAATCCTTGATCCATCAAGTTCAGTGACTTCTTCTATGATAGAAACAACAACGTATGTGCTACGTGCAGAGGAGACTAGTATACTCCTTCGATTAGCACCAAAATTTAGGGTTATTTCACAAATGGCATACATCTCCACAAATTTCCTTACGTATTACAATTTCCAAAAACTTGTCTAAGCCCATTTAAAACATTTATTTTAAAATTCACGGTGTCCCAGGGTGCCTGGGTGGCTCAGTGGGTTAAAGCCTCTGCCTTCAGCTCAGGTCATGATCTCAGAGTCCCGGGATCGAGCTCCGCATCGGGCTCTCTGCTCAGCGGGGAGCCTGCTCCCCCCCGCCCCCGACTCTGGCTGCCTCTCTGCCTACTTGTGATCTCTGTCTGTCAAGTAAATAAATAAAATCTTTAAAAAAATAAAAATAAAAATAAAATAAAATTCATGGTGTCCCAGAACATAAGCTATTTAATGTTGGGTAAAAATGAACTTTGAGAGAGTAATCCTTATTATCAGCTCATCATCAAAGACTGGATGACTGTGTGTATATATATATATATATATTTTTTTTTTTTCAGTTTTAAGAGCTTCTTTATCCCTCACGTAATAATCCATCTTAACTTTTATTTTTCTAAAATGGGAAGTTCTAATCATTAATTTTGTCTTTGATAGCAGCTACTTATATAAATCCTCACCTCCTTCTCTTACTCATTTTGTTTTACATTCCTTGACTACCTCCCACTTGAGTTATTTTGATTCTAGAGGGGGGTGACAAAATCTGGATAGATTCCTTAAATATTCTGATGGAGGGGACACCATAGTTTTACATAAGCAACGGAGAAGTGAGACTTCTTTGCCACATCTCAAAATACCCTTTAATGTTCACTCAGCATCTCATTTTGCAATTCTGAAAAGGAACCTCTTTTTGTTTCATTCAACCCAATATGAGTATGATCCTGGCCTCTATTTCTGGTCTGTAAAGTTAATTTTAGTGTTAGTTTGATAATGAAGTTGGGTGTCAGGATTTCCATTAAAATGACTTTTCATATAAAATAAAATCTATTACTTTCTCAGTCATTCCTCAGGTGGCTGTGGCTATTTTATATGTGTTCAGTGGTGATCAGAACTACACTTACTAATGTGCATAGTAGAGGTAGGGATTGTCAGCCCTATTTTCATCCTACCTCATCATCATGGCAGCACATTTGAGGATTTGAGGAGGAAGTATACCTACAAATGCTGGACTGAGTTGAGAGGCCCAGTATAAAATGGAATGAAATTGGGGCACCTGGGTGGCTCAGTCAGTTAAGTGTCTGCCTTTAGCTCAGGTCATGATCCCAGGGTCCTGGGATTGAACCCCACATTGGGCTCCCTGCTTAGCGGGGAGCCTATTTCTCCCCTCCCACTGCTGCTCCCCCAGTTTGTACTCTCTCTCCGTCAAATAAATAACTAAAATCTTTTTTGAAACAAAAGGAACCTACTCAATATTTGTTACTTAAGATTTCTAGATCACAAAACCTTTGCTAATTATTTCTGGTCTCCCTTTTGATTCTGTCTTGCAATGATTACACTGGGATATTTGCCATACCCATTTCTGCAGAGAAAACTAAGAACTAGGCAAGCTCTCTTACAGTGTGCATATTTCTCCGTGTCTTCAAAACTCCTTCCAAGTCTAAAGTATTTCAGTATCAATATTGATTTTTAGATACTAAAGGTACATTTGTTTTGTTTTCTCTTCTTTGGAATTAGTCATGTCTCAAGCTGCCAGGATCACCCTTCCTCCTCCCATCCACATGGTACAGAGCTCAAGAAATAACCCTTTTGCAGGCAGTGAACTATTCTCTGTGTCTGGATACTGGTAGGAAAGGCAGGTGAATGGTCCTATTTCACACGCCCTTCTGGTCATAAAGCAAGCACGTTGTCTCTGATTTCTGTGGCATCAGTGAGGAGCAGAAAGAAAGGAGTAGATATACCGATAATAGAAATTCTGTGGATCTTTATGAACTTTAATATATGTTTTCTTATGGAAGATAGACACTGCCAACCAGTTTTAAAAGTCACGTAACAGTCTGTGATTGTGCCGGGTTGTGTGAGAGCTGGAAGGCTAGAATAGGGCAGAAAGGTCAAGAGGGTCGCAGAGCCTTCTTTAGACCAGTAGGCATTTGGTCTCTGATTTGTCAGACTGAAAGGCTCAATGGAAGAACAGGACAGGGGAAAAAAATAAAAAGATGGATTTTAGAAAAAGAATTTTCATAAAAGGGACTAATTCATCTGTGAGACTTACTCTAGTATATGCCCATAGATCAGGATAGTACAGCCCATCCATTAATCAAACCCCCACTCAGTTGTTCAGCAAAGTTTTGATGTTGTATATGGGGCACTGTTTTAGGTTCTGGAAATTCAAAACACCTTTTTAGGGGCTTCCAATTTAGGAAAATAAATTGGTTAGATGAGCACACTACAAATTTAGAGAGTCATTTAATGTCACTGCAAAGTACGTGTAGGAATTGACAACAGCCCACAAAACAAAGACAAAGGTGCCTGGGAACTAAGCAGCCCTTAAGAATATGATTTTCATGAAGTAGAAAGAAAAAGGGAGCCAATGTGATTGGTTGCTGTGTAAAGGGTGGATTTATCTTGCTTAGTTCTAGTCACAGATAATCTGACATTCGCATTACTGAAGTCCATTTCCAAGTAGCTTTGAAGAGCACTGAAATGTTCCTGGAACTTGGCCAGGGCCACTTTGGCTTTTCTATCTGCACTTGCGTGAAAAGAAGGAGGCATGAACTATATGTAGCATCATGACAACGAAGAACCCCGATTATCTACTTGCATCATTTTTTTCAAAGACGGAGTAGAGTACCACTTCCAAGTGCGTACACTCTAGGGGTGCGTCTGGGTCAGGCTCTGTGAAGGTTTCCTACTTGACGCCCAGTATGCCCTGAATTTGAAAACACAATACGAGTAAAATTGGAGCTGAGGCATTCAGATAAAGAGAAGTACTCAGCATAACAATTATAATTGCTCCCATTTCTTATTTCAATAAGAAACAGAACCCCACGAATCCAAAAATATTTGCATCCTAATAGTTATTACCCTTTCTCATGCCAATTCACAGACTGGCTAAGATTTCCTATTCCTATTCCTATTCACCCCACTGGTTCCAAAAAGAAATAGAAATTCCACAGGGCTCCCAGAGCAGAAGGTGGACAATGCCAAAAGGATTGTAACTCCTCACTTACGCTGGTGTCTATGATAAAATGTGTAAGGTTTAAAGAGATAAGCTAAAGATATATTAAATTGGGAAACATCACTGGGCTAACACTAACCTGTGTTCTACTAGCCAGGATCTATTCCATCAAGTGGGGAAAAAAAAATATCACAATACACCGTGTTGTTATCCTTGTTAATAATTGCAATACAATGAGATGTAAGAACTACCAAAGCTCCTCAATTGTTGGAGGGAGTAGTTGCCGACAAAATTACCTTCGATGCTCCAACATCAATTTAATTTTTCCCCCACCATCCCAATAATATGTTCTCCCAATATGCATTTAATTACAGTTCCCAATTCATCAGTGAGGAATTTCAAATACAATCCATTTTATAATAAGGCTATAAACAGACAGTATGGTTCAGTCAAAGGAAAGAAGAGATATTTAAATTAGATTTTGCAATATAGTACATATTTTTATTTTTGTTTTTTATTTTTCAGAGGAAATCACACTTGAATCAGAATTGAGAGGTAGAGGTTTTCTAGTCCATTGATTTTCAAGCATTTTTTTAATCCGCAAAAGCTTTTATTCAAAAGCAATTTTAAAAGGAAATCCAATAAAATAAAGCTGTTCTAGCTGATGTGCAATCTTCCACGAGCTGGCTCCATCATTGCTCTATTTCCATTCTCACTCTACCCCTCAGACCTGTCTGAATTATTTATCTCACTAGCTCTTCTTCCCACTTCTGACTGGTAGATATTTCCCCAAGTGTGGAACTTGGTCCTTCTATTCATCTCTCTTTCAGTTCAATTTCTCAAAAGAATGGACTCACTCCAATCCACCCCTAAATCTCTGGTACATTCTCTAGCCTCAGGACCTCAGAGATGGCCAAAAACTTTTTCACTACTGTATTGTGTCTGTTTCTAACTCAATAGCATGACTCGGGGCTTCTCAGAGTGTAATTTGAATTAAAGGAGAATTGGCAACAGGAGATTACTTATTTGGGAATTGTGTCAAGGGAAAGAAGAGAAACCAGTTGTTTCCTAGAAGAGCAAAGGAAGAACTGAATTGATAACAAGCCAACTCTTTAAAATAAAATGCTAATATCCCCGGCATTACACAATTCTCTGTGTACAATGTATAAATATATTGACTATTCTTTGTTATTCTCCCCAAATGATAGGAACCAACTGGCATTTGCCTGTCCATGGCCTCCACCTGTAGCCAGACTCCACACAGTTGGAAGAGCACCAAACACATGTAGACAAGGAATTTTTAGAAGTTCAGACCAACTATGGCCCATGAATATGTTATAGAGAAAACAAGGAGATTTGATCCCAATGCCATGTGTAGAAGGTAACACAACTGGTCTTCCAGGTCCTCATGTATAGCTTGTTCTCATTCATTGTGAAGCATGCCATATTCTAAATGACTGTTTTTGCTCCTTTCTGTATAATTTTCCTTCACCAACAGTAACAGAAATAATTCTCTAATTTATATGGTTTAACATAACACTTTTTTTATGTCTTCTGAATTGGTCTGGATTTTTCTTTTTTTTTTGTACGATTGACACACAATGTTATGTTAGTTTCAGGTGTACAACTTAGTGATTTGACAAGTTTATACATTATGCTAGTGATTTGACAAGTTTACATTATACTAAGTATAGCTATCATCTGTCCTGTTACATCCCTATTACAATATCGTTGACTGTATCTATTATGCTGTGTCTTTTATTCCCATGACTTACTCATTCCAACTGGAAGCTTCTATCTCCCTCTCCCTTTTACCCATTTTGCCCAAACACCGCCTCCCCACCCCAGGGCAACTTTCAATTTATCCTCTGTATTTATGAGTCTGATTCTGCTTCTTGTTTATTCACTTGTTTTTGTTTTTTAGATTCCACTTATGTGGAATCATATGATACCTGTCTCCTTCAGTCTTACTTATCTCACTTAGTATTATACCTTCTAGGTCCATTCATGTTATCTCAAATGATCCCGTCATTTTTTTTTTTTTTTTTGGTTTTGTTTTCTTTTGTTTTTCCTTGATCTACCAACAAACTTGCTGAAGTCAGGCCAAGTTATTTTTTAGATAAGGAAACTAAGAACCAGTTAATTAGTAAGTGATAAAAGTAAGTCTAAAAATTACTTCTATTGTCCCCTTACTTTGGTCTCTGCAAGTAATTTCTGTTGTGTCATATGGAATACAGTTATTAGGGAGATTCTGTTTAAGAGAGAGAAAATATAAGCATGTTTGAGAGAGCCTAAATCATATAAAGTAAATCATATAAAGTACTGAAAATTTATAAAATAAGTACATACTTATTTTATAAATTTTTTTATATAAAAAAAATTTTTATATAAAAAATTTTTTTTATATAAAAAAATCCATGAGCCTTCAGCCTGCGGATCCTGCAATAAACATCAATGAAACTTGACCCTTTGACACCTGGCACTCTCTTGAAGCCACACTGGAGGTCTGCATGTCTCAGTTTTTCTTTCCCCATTGTTGTTCCCTGGATTACTTGCAGTGGCATCAGTTTTCAAGAAATAAAAACACAGGGCACCTGGGTGGCTCAGTGGGTTAAGCCTCTGCCTTTGGCTCAGGTCATGAGACCAGGGTCCTGGGATCAAGCCTAGCATGGGCTCTCTGCTCAGCAAGGAGCCTGCTTCCCCCTCTCTCTCTGCCTGCCTCTCTCCCTGCTTGTGATCTCTCTCTGTCAAATAAATAAATGAAATCTTAAAAAAAAAAAAAGAAATAAAAATACAAGGAATACTATCAAGATTTAGACAAAACTTGACAGCCCCCCCTTGTACCTACAAGAATTCTTTCTTTTCTTGATTAAAATTGGAATGTTAAAGATTGCACATTTCAGATCACTAAATGTAGTTATTCTAAGCATACAATAATAGTTAGATTTTTTTTAATAGGAGTTATGACCAGCAGAGACAAATGATTTTTATAAGAGATAACAACATTGGCCCTATCAATACAAAGACAAAGAAAATTCATACACTAGCAGATAGAAAAGGTTGTCTATTTTCAAAAGTGAAAGTGGGTATAAGAAACATTTTGTAGTTTATGCACTGTTCCTCAATCTATTACTTTTCTTTTAAACCTGGAATATAGAAAAATCCCTAGGAGACACAGAGGTGGGATGAAGGCCAACCATAAATCATATTCCTCACTATATATCTATAATTTTCTAGGTAAGATTCTGAGAAAATGAATGTCAAGAGGAAAAGCAGTTCTAAATGAGAGGGACTACCTTGGGGTATAATAAATGTAGAATGTTTCATATTTACAGTTTCATATTTATAGATAAATTGTAAGTCTTGTATAAAGATTTTCATATACCCCCCCACTTTCCCCTATTATTAACATCTTACACGAGATGTTGGTACGTTTGTCACAATTAATGAAACCTGTTATTAAATAATTATTATTAACTAAAATCCATACTTCATTCAACTTTCCTTAGCTTTTATCTAACATCTTTTTTTCACTCAAGAATTGTATAAAGTGACTCCTAATTGTTAATTGTTTGATATTTTTCTTATAATTAGACTGTGTGTTTGGGCTTTGGGGAGGTAGACCATGGAGGTAGTACCATTCTAATCACATCTGATCAAGGGTACATACTATCAACATGACTTCAATGTTAACCTTGCCTACCTGGCCACACCAGAGTGAATCAGGTTTCTCCCCTGTAAAGCTACCTTTTCCTCCCATTCCATGTTGTACTCTTTGGAAGGAAGTTGCTATGCACAGCCCACACTTAAGGAGTGGGGAGGTGTGCCCCACTTCCTTGAGACAGGAGTCTCTATATAAGTTAATTTTAAATTCTTTTGCATGGGGGGCACCTGGATGGCTCAGTGGGTTAAAGCTTCTGCCTTCAGCTCAGGTCATGAACCCAGGGTCCTAGGATCGAGCCCCGCATCAGGCTCTCTGCTCAATAGGGAGCCTGCTTCCCCATCTCTTCTCTCTCTCTCTGCCTGCCTCTCTGCCTACTTGTGGTCTCTGTCAAATAAATAGATAAATCTTTAAAAATAAATAAATAAATTATTTTGCATGGGAATTTGTCTATTCTCTCTCATGTATTAATTTATCTAACCATTAATAAAAGTATGGAGAAGGGATATTTATTTTATGCTTTGAGATATTCAGTCTAACCCAATCCAATATTACCCTGCTTTGTTCCTCAAACTGCTCCAGCTTCAGCCTTTGGGAGGTCTTCCTGCTGGTTCCTATGTCCCTTCCATCCTTTCGGCACACCCTCATTCATGTACATATGTGTGTCTAGTTTTCTAAAACCTTCTTACTTTCTGGCACTAGCAGATACTCCAGCTCATCTTGCATATTTCCTACTCTGGTCCTAGAATCAGCCATTTTTCAAAGAAGGAGAATGGGTTTTAAGACAGATTTATATAGATTTAAATCCTAGATCCACACTTACTCATCTGTGACCTTGGGAAAGTTATTTAGTAGCTCTGTCCCTCAGTTTCCTTACTTGTAAAATAAGAACACTACTAATGTCAAACAGTTATCATGCCTTAAATAAGAAAACAAACATAAAAGTCAAGTTCTTAATGCTTTAAATGCTTAATAAATATTAATTCTATTCCATTCCTCCCTCTTTATCACCAGTTAGCACAACAATCTACTTCTTCTCTGCCGGTCACCTCCCTGAATCACTGCCCATCTTCTACCATTTGAGGATGCTTCCAAAACCACTAGCCTGAAACACTCAGAATCTAGGGATGTCTTTGCGCACAAACTAATACTTAAACATAAACACACAGAGATGCATAGATGCATACATATGTATGTTGTGTTAATCCGCCCAAGTGTAAGACATTTCTAAACTAAATGTCCATCCTTTGTATGAAACACATTTTATATAAAATACATCACAGCAGCAATTTTATAAAGCTGGTATTGCACATAGCTAATTTAGAGAAAAAGGAAAAAAAATTTGTCAAAATGAGTAGTTACCATACAAGCACATGTAAGTGGCTTTCTTTTTTTGGACAATCACTCATCATCATTTTAACATTTCAGTTTCCATGACAACCAAATGCAGTTAGTATTATCTCTAAATACACTCCCAGGTACTTTTCTTCTTGAATGAATCAAGGTCTTTCATTTTATACTAAAGAGATCAAGGCTAACTGGATAAATTCACTGTAAAATCTATCAAAGATATAACCCTTTATCATGAAAAAAATGAATATCGGATTCAGTAACATTATGAACGTCATCTATTTTTTTTCTCTTAATCATATTTATCAAGGAATTCTAAGAAAATATACTAGAAATGGCCAAAGGAAATTTGGTATAAATTTCCAGCATAGGTTATGCTCCAAAGAAAGAAGCATTTAGCTCAGCGAGTCAGACCTCATTCTGTGTTGATATTAGTTTGTATTTTTATAGCACAGCGAGACTTTTAGTCACAGAGAGACAGGAGGCCCACAATGCTGGCCCCAGTGTAGTTCATGTGTCTGTAAAGGCTTTTACGTAAGTGAACCTACTTCTGTTGAAGGTGAACTTGTAACTTCCTGTTTCCCCTCTTGTAGTTCGGTTCCAACTGCTCCTTCTCTTTTTTCACTTATTCCTCCCTTCATTCTCTCCTAATACAGACAGTCCCTAACTTATGTTTTATTGACTTTACGATGGTGTCAAAGCAATGCGCATTCAGTAAAAGCAATACTTTGAATTATGAATCTTTGATCTTTTCCCAAGCTGGGGATATACATAGCTCCCTCATGATGCTGAGGAGGGGCAGAATGTTGCTGGCCGGTCAGCCACACGACCACAATGGTCAACAACCTACACACTTCAAACCATTCTACTCCCATTCAGCTATTCTGTTTTTCACTTTCAGGATAGTATTCAATACATTACTTGAGATATTCAGTGTTTTGTTACAAAATAGACTTTCTGTTAGATGACTTTGCCCAACTATAGGCTAATGTATGTGTTTTGAGCACATTTAAGGCGGGCGAGGCTCAGCTATGATGCTTGCTAGGTTAGGTGTATTAAATGCATTTTGACATAAGATATTTTCAATTTACAATGGGTTTATGGGATCTAACCCCTTTGTAAGTCAAGTAATATCTGTGTTCTGTTTTCTCCTCTTCCCTTTCCTCCACTTTTTCCTTTTCTCTCTTGATCTGTCAACATCCATGTTATGTGTTGGTAGTAAGAGTAGTGGTACTAGTAGTAAAGCAGGTTAGGGATCAGGTGTTTAATAAATATCTCTTTGGTGTCAAAATGCAACTTGGAAAAAACTCCAATCAAAATTTCTCAGACGTTCAAATACAGACACCTCACAAAAAGAAAACTCTAAATTGTGACCTAGTATCCAACCCCTTTCTGATTAGCTTTTAGCACTATTTAATATCAAGGGTTCATTATTTGATAAGCTGACTCTGTAATGTACTAGTCAATATCAGAAAAACGTGACTCTAACTCAGCAATTGCAAGAGATAGACAATAATTGTTCTGTATCTGTTTTTGGTCAGATATGTCTTTAATGGGTTTGCCAAAAAGGGTATACATAAAAATAAACCTGAATGAGTTCTTTTTATTTATTTATATGAGAAAAACAGAGAGAGGGTTGGGGGGAGGGGTAGAGAAAAAGAGAATCTCCAGCAGACTCCTCACTGGGCACAGAGCCTGACATAGGGCTCCAACCCCCAACCCTGAAATCATGATGTGAGCTGAAATCGAGAGTCAGATGCTTGACCAACTGAGCCACTTTTTAAAGATTCTTCAGCTAATAATTTGCCTGGGATCAACTCAATGCTAATCAACAAAGTGGTACCACATACTACTATCACTTTTCTGGGCCTTATATAGACTCAAACCCTATAATACCAAGGACAACATCAGGAGCCAAAGCAATCATGGTTGTATACCCCAGGTCACATACTTTTACTATTATCAGCTTTATTTTTCCAGCACGGTCTTCAGTTAGTAATTTATAGTTATATATCCCTTTTAGTATTCCTCAGAAAATGGATCAGGTCTTACCTGCTTACCTTGCTTTCATTTTTGTATTTTAGAACCTTTGGAGTAGAGATTTAATTATTTTGGAAAATACAGGAAATTGCAGATAAATGTGCCCAACTCAAAAGTTTATGTAGTTTATAGATAGGATATTATTTCAGCTGCAGGTAATACAGACCTAAAACAGTGATTAAGCAAAAGAAGTATTTTATACCCTCACATAACAGATTGGTACAAAGGCTATGCTACATGCAGTCATTTAAGGGCAATGCTGTTTTGCCTTTCCTGGATGTCTGTCTTGTCTCATGGTTCAGGATACAGAGTGACCATGTTCATGTTCCAAGCAACAGGATGGAGGAGGGTGTGAGAAAGGTTTGCCCTCCCTTTTAGGACATGAGTTAGAAATTCCATACTTGGGCACCTGGGTGGCTTAGTGGGTTAAGGCCTCTGCCTTCAGTTCAGGTCATGATCCCAGCGTCCTGGAATCAAGCCCCGCATCGGGCTCTCTGCTCAGCGAGGAGCCTGCTTCCCCCCTCTCTCTCTGCCTGCCTCTCTGCCTACTTGTGATCTCTCTCTCTTTGTCAAATAAGTAAATAAAATCTTAAAAAAAAAAAAAAGAAAGAAATTCCATACTTCATTTCTGCTAACAACCTATTGTCCAAAATTTAGTTCTGGTTGGTCATGTGATAGCTAGAACAGATGTTTCTATTCCTATGAAGAAGAAGTGGAGAATAGGTGTGGGGGACAACCACCAATCTCTGTTAATTTCCATTTTCAGCAGAAAGTTCTTTGTGTCTATGTTCATTTCTAACTTCTCAAAATTCAAAGAGGATGTAGAAGAAACCAAGATAGCAGTATGGCTTAATGATTCCTACTGCTCTGTAAGATGAAGCCTTGAGTTATTCGCTGCTGATGCCTTCATCATTAACTGCTCAGGAATCCTTGGTCTGCTGTCTACTTACCTTGAGTACCCAGACAAAATACCATTTTGCTTTGTCCCCAAATGCTGTCACTCTTCTTTTTTCCTACTCACTGCTACAAAGAGCAGTATTTTCTAGTTCTTTATGGCTCTCACAGAAGGGGAGTATTTGTTTCCTCTCCCAGGGGCATTACCTGTGGTTAGTGACTTTCCATTAGCACAGCTGATCTCGCTCTTCTGTCCAACTGTTGACTCATTCTCGAATTCTTCTGGTGATATAGATTAAGCAATATCCTCTTTGGATGCGTATCTACATTTCCCTAGAAACACCATTCCCTATCATCTCTCTGCACAGAGACTTACTGTCGGTCTTCATCCCATTTTATTGATAAACAAGGTGTTATAATTCGTACCAGGATGTCATCTGACCTAGGTGGCTGATAATCTAGCTACTTTAGGGTTTGCATCTCTGTGTTCTCCTGAAGAGTTCACGAGCTTGTATATATTATAGATACCATGCATATCATATACTCCTTTTTCTTTTCTGTGACTGATAGTAATTTGGTCTCTTTACCTATCGCTTTCTCTTAGATGATTTTATTTCAATTAATTTGGTGAGAACATTGAAGTTCTACTTTCTTCTTTGAAGATTTTTTAAATTTCAAATTTCACTCAACGAAGAAACTCTACTGCAAAACGTTATCATCAACTCCACAGGCAAAGTTTTTCCTGCCACATAGAGCTGAGAAATTTTTAAATTTGTAGTGTTAACGGATCTTTTATAGCTCTGCCATGTAAGCAGGTAGTTCAATTTGTAAAGTTTAAATCCTAGAAATGAATCAAATTGATTTAGTCTCAGGAGAAATGACTCATGAATGTTCATGGCTGCATCATCTGAAATTGCCAAAAACTGGAAATAATCTAAACATCTACCAACAGATAAACAGAATGTTGAATATGCAGAGAATTAAAACCCTATTTGGCAGTAAAAAGCAATGAGCTACTGATATCATGGATGACTTGCAAAAACATTCTGCTGAGTGAAAGAAGCAAAAGAAACACAGAGTAAAGACTCAATACTTAAATGTATAGAAGATTCAAGTTAATCTATACTTGACACAAAGCAGATCAGTTGTTATCTGGGGTCAGGGTTGGAAGGAAAAACCAACTTCGAAAGAACATGGAGGATCTTTTAGAGGCAGTGGGGATCTTCTGCTCCATCATGTGGTGATGGTGTTATTGGTGTCTACAACTGACAAGACACCAACTTGCACCCTCCAAATGAATGAACGTATTGCATTTACATCACTCCTCAACAAAACTGTTAAGGAAAGTAATTTATTGATAGAGTGGGATAAAGAAAGATCACATAGAAAAAGAATCTAGTTTTATATTAGAATTATCTTCAGCATTAAATTCTCAAATTCTTTAGTACTTCTTCCAAATGATCATGAAAGAAGAATTTAGCTCTTTATTCTGGAATTCCCATTCAAATGTTTCTTTCTTGGGATTCCTGGGTGGCTCAGTTGGTTAAGTTTCTGCATTTGGCTCAGGTCATGACCCGAGGGTCCTGGGATCAAGGGAGCAGGGAGCCTGCTTATCCCTCTCCTCCCTGCTCATGCTCTCTCTCACTTTCTCTGTCTCTCTCTCTCTCTCAAATAAATAAATCAAATCTTTAAAAAAGTAAAAAAAAAAAAAAAAGGAAAGAAAGAAATGCTTTTCTCTCTTTGACATTACACACACACAGAGCACTTGAAATTTCATATGCAAAGAGTACTTCTATTATCCCATTTATAGTACTAACTCAGGTTCTAAAACCAAGACAATAAGTCAAGTGATAAGCCAAATGAAAATATGTGAAGATGATGAAGAATACAGACTTTTGCTCCTCTGAATTTCCTATTCATGAATGATAACAGGCAGTCTCAATCTGGCTTCTGCGGTACTTATATACTAAGCATGCTTTCATTATTATTATTTTTTAAAAATTCATGTTCTTTAACATACAGCGTAGCATTGGTTCCAGGAGTAGAATTTAGTGACTCATCAGTTACATATAATACCTTGTGCTTATCACAAGTGCCCTCCTTAATGCCTGTCACCCAGTTACCCCAACCTCCACCCACCATCCCTCCAGTAACCCTCAGTTTTTTTCCTAGAATTGAGTCTCTTACAGTTTGCCTTCCTCTCTGTTTTTACCTTGTTTTATTTTTCCTTTCTTTCCCTATCTTCATCTGTTTTGTTTCTTAGTGAGATCATATGATATTTATATTTCTCTGACTGACTTATTTCACTTTGATGCTAACCATGCTTTCCAAGAGCGTAGATAACCCCAACTTTCCTCACAGCCTGGCATACAGCCAATAACCACCTCTCTCCATTGGCTACGGATTGAAATATCATTACAGCATTTGTCCTACCAGCCATATATGGTAGTGCAGTAAGTTAACATTTGGAGTAGTCGTAGCTTCTATTTCTTAGAAAATACAAAAATGTGTCACGTGAAGAAATCAGACGTTCCTGTCAGGGCCTGAAAAAGAATATGGGTCCCTTGACCAGCAGAGCTCCAGGACAGGTTCAGATTGTTTGCTGGGTGTTTCTCAAAGAGCAGACACTGCAACTGGAAAAGCTTTTGCAACTCGGATAGAAGAAAGAATGCTCCGTGAGGACAAAGTCACTTACTGTGTAGCTCGAACCTTCCTATAGCTGACACGTACATATTTCTTGTAACAAATGTCCTTCTGATTAAGAGGATGCCAGCTTGCTGTTTTAAACCCAAGGGAAAAAAACCAACTCTGTGTTTTTCTGCCTGAAGTTCTTCATGCCAGGGTTCATCTAGACATCTGGATGGCTCGCTACCTCCGCTTATTTATACCCTTGTTAAAACATGACAGTCTCAGCAAAATATTTCTGACCACTAATTTATAATTGAACCTAGGGGAGCCTGGGTGGCTCAGTGGGTTAAGCCTCTGCCTTCGGCTCAGGTCATAACCTCAGGGTCCTGGGATCAAGCCCTGCATCAGGCTTTCTGCTCAGCGGGGAGTGTGCTTTCCCCGTCTCTCTCTGCTTGCCTCTTTGCCTACTTGTGATCTCTCTCTCTCTCTCTCTCTCTCTCATTGAACCCTATGAAAACTCACCCCCCCAGCCCCCCCCCCCACATACACATACACATTCTGTGCCTCTTCTGTTACATATTATGACCATGATTTCTTCATGATAAACTGTATTTTATTCATTTATTTTCTGTCTTCCCTCTTTCCCTCAACAACCTCCACAAGATTTTTTTTTCTAATTTGTTCACTACTTTATTCTAAGGTCCAAAGAATTTCTAGAACACAGTGAGTACTAATTAAACATGGAGGGATGAGAAATGAATGAATGAAAGGCAATGATACAGAGAGAAAAGGTAGATCCAATACATACATAAGAACTCAATTCATTAACAGACTGGTAGGATTAAGCATGGAATTTTTATTTTCCTTACATTTTGATAGGAAATTCTCCGTAAGCCTCCATGAACAGCGTATATAGGATTTCATACTCTAGTATTTTTTCAAACTATTCCAATTATTTTTTGTGAAATCTTGATATATGTTTGTTACTAAAGGGCGTGTGTGAATAATAACATTTTAGAAATATACATTACATTTATTTCTTAGAGAAGCAGACAGCACATTTCATTAAGAGCTCTGAGAAATTCAGGAATAAAACCAAATTTTTTAAAAAAATCAATGAACTAGTTTTAATTTCTTAACTCTCTTTCTTAAATTTATTTGACAATAATGTCTCCTTTCCCTTTGAAACATGTTAATACCTCATTGAACAGTATTATTCAGTGAAGCACAATTTAGGAATTTTGGCATATTCGAACTCGTCTTCATTTTGAGGTAAAAGAAAAACTATCAGTCATTTAGGGACTTGGAATGTGTAATACCCATACAGCAGTCCTGAAAAGAATTGCTTAAGAATTAAATCAAACCAAACAAGAACTGAATCATAATAATAAGTCAAAGAGAGAAGGGCAAATATTTTATAGAAACAATGTGAACTATGGATTTATAAGTAAGGAATAGCAATGAAATTATATCCACTTAGGGCTAAGTCCATGTAGTTGCTGATTAATTCTCTGAAGTTTAGTACAGTTTGAGAGAGCATTTTGAAACAGAATATATAATATTAAAATAAAATTGAGGATACATTAAGTGAGGGGGAAAAGGATATAGGAGAGAATTAGAAATTAATGAAAATTACACTTAAAAATAGATTCCTCATTAAATCTTGGGATAATTAACCCTTCATTTGGTGTGGAGGAATGCCTACCATCTATACAAAAAATTAATTATGGGTTAAAATTTAACACTAAAAATAAAATCATGACAAGATGAATAAGGAGAAGAATATTTCACTAATTCTGGGCTAAAGACTTTCTAAGCAGAATGCCAGGGTCAGAAAACTAATTTTTAAAAAGTCACAGTAATGTCTCCCTTGTCCTTAAATACTGTATGTGGAAAATGTCACAAATTTTTAAGGAGAAGCAATAATCTTTACAATATATTTGCAGCCTATGGGAAAAGTGTTATGTCTTTTACTTAGGATTTTTATAATTTAGTAAGTATGAAGATAAGTACCTTCTAATGCATGGCTCATTCATAAAAGAAGGATATACTAATAAAGCATTAAACTTTTGGAAAGACGTTTAAATTCTTTTAATTAAGCATCTATCAATACGTCAAAATTAACAAGATCAGTAATTCTTAGACTCAGCAAGTGTTTGGGAAAATAGGAACTCAAAATGCCACTGGTAGGAGCCTTTCTTTCCCAATAACTATCAGAATTGGGACAATCCTTTACCTTGACAACTCTACTTCCAGAGATTTACCCAAAGGAAGGAAATGGAAATATGCAAAACAACATGTTTATTTTCAATGGAGCCTTTCTTCTTTTTTAACTGAGATATTAATTACTTAACAAATAAATGTGGGAGGATTTGTAGCATAATCTTAAAAATACGGGCTTTGGGATCAGGACTCCACTATTCTGAGTGCTAAGGTCTTGGGCAATGTCTTAACTTTCGTAAGTCTTAGTTTTTCGTGTAACACACATGCACACACATTCACACATCCACGCCAATATACTGGTTCAATGCAGTATTACATAGCTCTTCAAACAAAGAGCATAAATCATACCCTGATGTAAAAAATGATGATACACTGTTATGTTACAAAGATCCTGGTCCTATGTACACAAGGGATAGATCATATTTCTATCACATGCCCAACTATATATATCATATCATGAAAAATACATATTAAATTATTAGCAACAATTATCTCAGAGCATGGGGAGGTGGGGAGGTGGGGAGGTGGTAAGTCAGGGAAATGGACCTGGTTTTTCCAGGTATTACTTTTATAAATCAGCACTGGCAACAAAAAACACCTCCAAAAAATATCAAAGTCAAACAAGCCTATCTGGTGTACATTTACAACACTCTGTGAAGCTCTCCCCCATGAAGGAATGATACTTTATCAATGCTTTCTCCATTTCAGAATTTTTTAAAAAGTCCACCCCTGTGCTCATTTAGGCTACCTGAGAGTCACAGATCCCACCTTTTAATCCCTTTCACTTAAAAAAACACTTTCAATAATATATTTTTGAAACCTAAGAACTGAATTCTCCATCAGTTAATTAATCTTGTTACAGGATTAAAATTAGATTTAATAATGAACTCAGGGTGCCATTTAAAAATCCTTTTTCAAAACTCTTTTGAATTTGAAAGTGAAGTAAGACACTGAAGGGAGACACAAAGAGCCAGTGAATCTCAATGTTAGAGGTTAATCCTAGGATTATGTACTTCAATAGCTATGTATGTAATTTCATCATTTGAAGGAAACCACTTAAATGCTGTTTCCATGTTTGCTTCAATAATGTCTCACTGCAGCAATTTCCTGAAATTTAATTACAGCCTGGATGGTGATTTTCCTGCCAGACCTGGAACACGAGCGGTAACTCATCCAATGTTCATTTTAAACTGGAATGCTACTCCAAGCGTATCTGGAGTAATGAGGTAGGTGGAGGAAAAAAATGACGGATCCCACAAAGACAGACACCTGGTGATTTCGTTACTTGAAAAAGAATAGCTCTATGAACACATCTTCCGGGGATCATTTTCTAACTTAAAATAGAGTTCACCACCCATACAATGACACAAATTTATTCTGGAACAAGACCAGTATTTCTGGAGCTCATAGAATCAGAAACCCAATATCTTCAGAACCCCTCTCTTCTGTTGTTGAGAAAAATCTTGTAATGCAGAGAAACTTCTCATATGGACTAATTTAGAAGAGATCATAATTCAAAGCAAATGCTATATTGGAAATGTACCATTGAAATATATTTTGAATTTAAAAAATTGCTGTTCCATGTCTGAAGAGGTAATAATCTGAAGCCATTCAAGTAAGATAACATTTTTAGAACTCTTATGGTTCACTTTAATAAGATTTTATTAACATTGCCCCTAAGCTTTCTCACTTTAATTCAATTTATAGGTTTTAAATATATCCTTCAGGAGTGATACAAATATTTCATCAAAATACTCCATATATTAACCCTCAACAGAGAGTTGAAGTATATACCCAATCTTCTTGCCATGTACACCAATAGCTCTCCAGTGCAAAACACCAACGTCTCACCCACGAATTTCTGCGTCTTTACCACTTCCTTCCCCTTTTGAGTACTTCCTGTGGTCCTTCTCCTAACAGCAGCCAAACAGATTCTATTAAATCTCTTCATGGCACTCTCCTTCATAAAGTCTTCCAAGCACTCTCTTCCTTCCTCACCATCCTCACAGAATAAGTCCAAAGACCACAGATGACCTGGTCTGGCCCAGCGAGCATTTTCTACTTCTCTCAGAGTGCTTTGGAGACACTGTCCTGCCTTGTGGTCCTCAAACATATCCTTATAGTTCCCATACAGTCTTTCCTATGTGGAAAGGCCTGCTCACCAACTGCTCTATTACTTAACTCTATTCTATATTTAGATCTCTGCTTCAGTATCGCTACAATAGAAAGATCTTTTCTGAGAGTCACTATCATTCTTATCTCATTGTTATGTCTCATAGTATACTACATATTTGTTTTAGGTTACACTGGGTTCACAAGTCTTCCTGAATCTCTAGCTTGATCTATTTTATCATTAAAAAAAAAAAAAGTTATCCATTCAAATATCCCTTCTGTTCCATTTTCTCATTTCTTTCCTTCTAGAAACTTAACTACACTAAATTAAGATTTGTCACTGTATCCTTTTGATCACTAACCTTTTCTTCTGTAATTTTCATTTGTGTCTTTGTTTTTTATTCTGGATGTGGTTTTTTTTCTATGTAATATTTCACTAATTATACTCTCAGTTGTCCTTAGCCTATTTAAAACATATCCATTGAAATCTTAATTTTTAATATATTTTTTCAGTTCTAAAATATCCTTTTTTTCTTTTTTGATTCTGCTATCTCCTTTTTATTTTTTTTATTTTTTAAAAGATTTTATTTATTCATTTGACAAACAGAGTTCACAAGTAGGCAGAGAAGCAGGCAGAGAGAGAGAGAGGGAAGCAGGTCTCCACTGAGCAGAGAGCCCGATGTGGGGCTCAATCCCAGGACCCTGGGATCATGACCCAAGCCAAAAGCAGAGGCTTTAACCCCCTGAGCCACCCAGGTGCCCCTGATTCTGCTATATCCTTTTAAAAAATAATTCCCAGTGACCTACTAAAGTTCCCTATCTTGTTCTTTCTCTCCTTGAATACATAAGCATACTTATTTTAAAATCTTCTCATAACAACAATATCTCAACCCCCTAAAAGTCTGTTTCTATTTTCTGTTGTTTCTCCTGATTCTCATTCATGTTGTCTCACAGCATTATGCATCCAGTTATTTTTTATTGCATGCCAAACCCCGCATATAAATAACAGCTTTTAGTAATAATCTGAAGTTCATAGGTGGTATTAGGTTACTAGCCTGCTGATCTTGAGATGGAACGATGAGCCTAGATCATCCAGGTGGGTCCAATATAATCAAAAAGGTCTATATAAATGGAAAAAGGAGGCCAAAGATAAACAACCAGAGAAATGAATATATGAAAATGATTCTTCCAGATCTTGCCAGCTTTGAAGATGGAGGAATGTGGTCATGAAATAAGGAATGTAGGCAGCCCCTAGAAGCTGGAAAAGGCAAGGAAATAGATTCTTTCCTAGAGTGTCCAGGAAGAATGTAACCCTCCTGACACCCTGATTTAATTTAAGCCCAGTGAGACCAGTGTTGAACTTCTGCCCACAGAACTACAAAGTAATACAAATATTTTAAGTTATATAAGAATAAATTTGTGTTGTTGTGTTTCAACATCCACAGGAAACTAGCAAAACACATTAAATTCATAATAATGTAACAAAATCCTTGAAAGTCATAAAAATAAAATAAAATAATCTGGGACCTAGAATGATGGAATAGAATAGAATTTCTATTTGCTTTTGCCAGATTCCTGGGAATACCAGCAATCTGGGACAACTGTAATTCCCTTTGCAATGTTAGGTGACTTGGTGCCAGGTTTCATACCCTGTGAGGGCTCTTCTATTTCTAATTCATCCTTATTCCTAAAAAGCAGAACCTCAGCGTCCCAAATGAAGTAGTGGAGAGTTTAATAGATCCTTTCCTACTTTTAAGAGGCTCGACGTTTCCAACTCTTGTTCTCTGAGTCACACAAAACTGTCACACATTGTGTCGCTTCTTGATAACTTATTTTGGAATTGGAAAATGCCCCTAGGGGAAATGTGTCTATGTAGAGTCCGGGCTCACTGCCATTTGAGATCTGCTTATTCTCTCTGATTTTGGTACAGGACTTCTTTACTATCAGCTTTTTAACCCTTCAAGCCAAAGTTTTGTTTGTTAGTACATTTGTTCAACTCACCTATTTGTACTTGGTATTCAAAACTACTCAGTCTGTCACTGAAAATAAAAGGTGCTGTTTGTAAATGAGGAGGTGAATATAGATCATGAGATGGCAGAGTTCCAGAACAGTGAGATGTGGTGATACCAAGGATCCAAGGTAGTGAACATCTCAGTTGATATGAGTTTCACCTGATGATTAATTAGTAAAGACCAGTCCCTCAATATATCCCAAACAATATCTTGATAGCTATAAATCCTCAAGGGAAACGAAGCTGGGGAAAAATAACTTGACTAATATTATTGGGATGGAATCACTATAGAAATTAAATATATTTAAGAGCAAATAAAAGTTATCTAGGATACTATGAGACATACCTAGGCCCTCATCTTTGCCTATATAAAACCTAAATATCTAACCTCAGGTATGACCTCAGAATTAACCTATGGTATTCAGAAAATGTTTAATTCCTGACTGGATGATTTTCTATCAGGTTTAACAGAGTTGAAAATTAGAAGTACTTTTACAAGTCTTTAATAAAGTTAGCAGTAATTATAAATCCTAGTTATTGAATCAACTATATGCCAAGCATTGTACTAAGCTTTTTTAGGTACATTAGAGACTGTAGACTACCTACCTGCATTCAAACCCTAGGTCTGCCTTGGGAAGCATCTGTGACCTTGTAAAAGTTATTAATAGCTGGATACCTCAATTTCTTTCCCATAAAATTGGGATAACGATAACCCCTACCTCAGAAGTTAACAAGTAAATGAGTTTGTTTATGTAAAGTTTTTAAAATGGAGGCTGGTAGATAGAAAGTGCTCAATTAATGTTAGTCACAGTTACCCAAATGTAAAATAACTCTGCAAGATTGGTGTTATAAACTCTTTCACACCTTCATGAAATTTTGGGTTCTCTTTTTATATCCAGCCTTCTCAAAAATTCTTGTTCACTGCCCCACAGCTTCCATCCACTAGTAAATCCTTTATAACTTAGTTTCCACTCCTATTATTCAGTGGGAACTGCTCTTTTAAGACTGGATTTCCAAATCAGCTTTATTGCTCCATCCTCTACCTTTGACCTTCCTGTAAAATTTGACAGGTAACATTCCCTTCCTGACCATTCTATTGGTTTGGGGGACTCTATACTATCCAAGAGTCCTACCTATTTCCATTACTATTTTTCATTGTTTAACTTTTTTAGGGGAAAAAAAAAAAAAGGAATTAAAGTAGGCTCTACATCCAGCATGGAGCTCAATGCAGGGTTCAAACTCACAACCCTGAGATCAAGACCTGAGCTGAGATCCAGGGTCAGATACTCAACTATCTGAGTCACCCAGGCACCCCACTTTTTTGAAATTTTTTAACATTCCCTCTTGCTCTAAATGATGGAGCCTCTCCCAACTCTATGAACTGAGCTTTCTTTCTCCATGAATCTGTGGCCACATCGACTTCTAAACATTGACTATAAACTATAGAACTTTCTAAAACCTTAATTTGGACCTGCACTTCTACCCAAATCCAGACACACATTCAACCGCTTAGAGAGTCCTTCAATTACGTTTCGTTCCAATCCTCAACCTCAACATAAATCTTTTAGTCTACAAAATTTCATTAATGAGTAGAATGTGATCTTTCTTTTTCCAAAAACACTCATTCTCATTTGTTCAAACTTCTCTTTTTACACTGTTATTCTGCTGGAACTGAGATACATCCTGCTGGGACTGGTGATAATCCACATGAGAATGCTGTAAAGACCATAAGGATATTTCATTGCTATTTTTGTTTTTAAATTTGCCAGCATTTAAGACATATTTTCTCTTCCTGTTCTGATACCAGCACAGAAGAAAAAGAGTCGTTATATTATCCTATATTATAATTTTCCATGACTTATCTGTTATCATGGAACCCTCTATTTTCTTTTCTATTCCAACAGGTGGTGTACTGTCAAGTACTTAACAACAAGCTCTCCCGAGGTGGTAGAGCTCATGTTTATGACAGGGCAGGCAAACTTACAGTGCTGGGAATACATGTGAAAAAGACAGACAGGAGTTTATATTCTTGTTGAGGGAGACAGACAATAATCAAACAACACAACAACAACAAAAATAGTTTCTCATAATAAAATTGGCTAGGAAACAAATGAAGTTGTGAAATTAGAGAGTAATAGTGGTTCATATCTAACAGAATGGCTCTTTTATCTATTCTCTCAGTCCTAAGAAAAACCCAGTGCTTTAACTGACGTTGTACAGTTGCGGAAAACAACTCATTTTTACTTGTGCTGTGAAGTCTGATGCTGTTTTCAGAACTTTCAGCAACCAAATGACCAAAAAACAAAATGGCGGAATTTAGTGGCATATGCAAAATAAACAGGTATATTCTTCTTCCCCTTACCTCTTGTGCAGTGCCATAGGTCAGGGATGTTATCAGAGGCATCTGATCATTGACCTTGAATATTGAAAGGAAATGAAAAGTGGTCAGGTGGAGAGAAAGCAATTTCTTTTACGGTTTGAGGGTGACTTAGGAAATTTTTGCCTTTCCAAAAAATTATAAAAATATTTGTAAAAAAAGCTATTATGCCATTGACAAAACTTGAATTAATGATAGAACCATAATTTATTATTGAGCAACATTTAGCAATTATGTTGAGACAACTGCCAGTTAGCTTCCACATACTATCATCTCAAAGAACTGATAATGTTCTGTAGTTCTTAATCTAATAACTGTATACAAAGAGTGAAAGAGTTACTTATCTAAACAATAAGCATTCATAAATGTATTATAAATCATAATTATGCATTATGGTTGTATTCTGTATTTTACAGATATTTTGGATCATGAATTAAAGAGGGGGGTGAAAATATTTATTTCAATAGCGACATTTTGTAAAGCTTTCCTTAGACTTCAGCACTTAATTCAGGCAAATGACTTGGGAATGTAAGTGCATGTATTATTATTCTCATTACCACATTATTAATTTATATAGCATCTCTCTTCCTCAAGGATCTCAAGGTGATTTACAAACATTAATTGCCAAATACCTGTAGCGTTCCTTTGAGATATATAAACCTGAAGTTGGACTAATTAAAAATTATAATCAAATCCCCCTTATACACACATACACAACTTATTTATTTATTTACAGAATAACCCCTTCTAGGTTATGGAAATGAAATTGTTCAGAAGTGAGTGACAAGGAACAATGGCAACAAGTTGATTAGGCCAGAGTGGTAGCAGGACTCATGAGAATCTGGCCCTTCTCTTTAAAGTGATTTGTCTATGTGGGAAACCAAAAATGAAAGCATATGAAGATAAGTCCATGAAAATTTGATTTTTACCAAGGTAAGTTAGAGAGAAAGAGAGAGAGAGAGAGATGGTATAAGGCTAAATCAATGAAAAGTCAGATAATACCAATAAAATTCTATCTCCAAGCTTGCGCTTCTGGGATGGAAGGAAAATTATATCTTAGTCATTACTGAATTTCCTTCTCCATTCCCATATTGCATTAGAATCTTAAAGATCCCCCATGTGATATGCAAAGAACGGATTTCTAATATTGAACCTCTCTGAGTGACCCCTGACATCTTCACCAATATTGGCTCCTTGCCACTAGTGACTATGTGCTTCTGCCCCATGGGCCTAGGACAGTGCTTCCTTGAACACACTATGAAGGCAGAACCTCCAAATTCTGGCCACCCCAATGGGGTACTGCTGTAGAGAAGAGCAACAAAGCCAAAAATTGATTTTTTTTAAAAAATGATAAATTTGAAGAAGTTCCAGTAACACTTGATCAAGATAAAAAGAGCAAGCCAAATAACCAATATGAAGAACAAAAAAGAAACATCACTATAAATTAGACATTAAAGAATGTAATATAAACAATCTGTTGATAAATAAAATTTTAGATGAAATAAAACAACTCAATTATTGAGTTGTAGAAAACACAATTCATAAAACTGAAGAAGAAAAATCTATATATTTCTTTAACTATTAAAGATAATCTCAGTAATTTCAGGTACATGAGGAGAGTGAAGCACCTGGTATTGTCAGATAAGTATGTCACTCTTTCTCCTGGCCTTTTTTTACCCCCTTCTGTAAGTAAGGGGATTGGACTGTATTATCATTATACAAAGAAAACTCTAGACAAATAAGGTTTCACCAGCAAATTCTACCAAATACATAAGGAAGAAATAACACTAAGATTACATACACTCTTCCAGAGAATAGAAGAAGTGAGTCACTCTTCAACTCTCTATGAGGCCATCATAACACTTGATACCAGACTACAAAAGGAACAGTACAAAAAAGCAAAACATAAGTCAAGCTCATTCATGAACATAGATGCAAAAAATTCTAAACAAAATATTAGCAAAACTATTTCAGTAACACATGCACTATATCACGATGAAGTAGCATTTACTTCAGAAATGCATGCTGATTTAACATTAGAAAAGCCTTGTCTTGTGCCCTTTTAACAGAGTAAAGAAGAAAATTCATATAATCACTCCCATAAATATAGAAGAAAGTATAATGAAATTTAATATTGATCCATGATTTAAAAAAAAAAAATCCTGGGAAAATAACAATGGAAGGAACATTTCTTCAACTTCTATAGGATATTTACAAAAGACCTGAAGCAAAAAGCTTATTTAATGAATAGCCATACATTCTCTTTTGCGATTAAGAACAAACTAAGGATGTCTGCTTTTACCACTTGAATTCAGTTCTTGTAAAAGCTAGACACCAATCACACACATACACCAAAAGTGAGAACAGTTGTTGCCTTCAGGAAGATAGAAAGATATCAAGTAAAAAAAAAAGATAAGACTGGTCACGTTTATTCAAAACTATGTCTATATTAAGGTACCAGCAGTAAGCATAGCTTGATATTGATCAACACATAAAAATGGATTTAGAAGAAAATAGCACAGCAACTCAGGAAACCTGAATTTCAGGCAAAAGTGATCGAGACAAAGAAAGGGTACCACAGAAATCTTACCGGGCTGACAGAATTCTATGTGTTGTGTATGTGCGGCTGGCCCTTCCACTGATGGGCTGTTTTCATGGATTTTTCATGAAAGCCTGATGGGAAGCCCACTGTGAGAGAGGCCTTCTTCAGTGCTGTCATAACTAATTATCTTCCTTGGTAACCCAAAAAAAAAAAAAAACAAAACACACAACCCAGGTTCAACAACCCTGATGCAGCTCCCTCCCAAATTAGAGCTTTTTGTCTCTGGAGCCATAAGAAAGTTATCTCTGTAAGCCTCAGTTTTCCTGTCTATAAAATGGAGATATATACGTCCCCAATGAAGAGGGCTGTTATGGGGGCACCAGTTGACATATGTGAAGCATTTAGAACATTTCTTGGCACAAAGTAAGTGCTCAATAGGTATTAGCTATTATAATTTTGACCATTAATACCCACCACAAAGTGACTTACCCTTTGGTCCCAAAATAACAATTATATCAGAATATAATCATTATACTGAATTACTTATCCTTGTGTAGCAGGATGAGCAGAATATCAGTTGACCAATCCACACTGAATTAAGCCAAGCAGAGGCTGTTCCTTTCTTACAGTCTTTGGTGCCCATAGATGAACAACAATCCCGACAGCCCTTCCTGCTGATTTTCCATCTCCTGCCCTCCTATTTCCAGTGAAGAGCTGTTCAGACAAAAGTTCTCGTCCCACCTCTGTTTCTCTGTCACGTTCTCCCTTGCACAGACATACGCATCTACCCAAGATTTGCAAGGCAAAATTTACAGACACAAGCTGTTTGTATCAAGAAAAGGAAATCTCCCACACACACTCCAAAAAAAGTCTTATAGCCCCAGTTCTGCATCAGCCTTCCTAAGATTTACTTTACCCATTTTCATTCAGAATCTCGGGCTACAAAAGCTGCATTTAAAAAATAGTTTTTCTTAAGGAAAACTGAGAGGTACCTCTGCATTATAAAATGGGTTCTTAAAGAATACATTCAGATGGGTTTTTTCCCCCCCAAAACAAAGGGACAGCCTGCTCTAAAAGTGAATTCAAGTGTCAACCGCTTATAAAGCAGAACATGCTTTCAGCTTACAAATGATAATTAAAAAACAAACAAACACCTTATCACTGTTTCAGACAGGACTGTAAAATGAGAAGCCTCAATAGTATTTTTCAGGACAGTTGTATCCATGTTTCAAATATTTCCAAAGTACTGGAACATGAAAAATAAACATTAGACTTCGGATGCTTGTCTTAATTTGAGCTTTGGTTCTTAAGATTCTTACTACTTGTACATCTCTAAGGATACAGAAAGGAGTGGTTACCTGGGAAGGCCAGTGTGACAGCCACTAGAAGCAGGATCTGGAGGCAAGTCATTTCTGCTCCACGGAGGGTCAGTGCACTGCTGGTGTCCGTGACATCAGACATTGTCCCAGGGCTCTGGGGAAGAAGGAACAGGTGAAAATGAGCTCTGAGATGAAACCAGCATCCCACAGTAAATGCCCAGGTGCATTTATTGGTGCAAATAAAGAAAAACAGTGAAATAGTGAAGAGTGAAATAGAGAAAATAGAGAAGAATGGTGGATTTACATTACGAGTTTTCTCCAGGTGAATTAACTTATTCACTGAGTGGGCAGTTGCTACCTCTTATTGCTCACTAACCACTTCAATAAATTTTAGAGAAACTGAGGCAGAATGGTGCTACTGGCTCCTTGGCCCTAACATAACATTGCAAGGAATGGAAGTCAAGGTAGAATATGGTTATGTGGGTCCTAATGAGAATGCAGGAGCCATGAGCATATGCCTTTCTCACTGTTATTCCCTATATTTTTTTAAAGGTGAATTTGTTAAGAATAGAAGAAGAATAGAAAATAAAGTTCATTCTCTCAAAAATGGGGAAAAAATTGTAAAAACAAAAAAGGATTCTCTTTAACTTCCGTGCTTACACATTCTAGACTGATTCCCAAGGTATATTTACTTCCAAACTGCGTTCCCCACCCCCACCCAATCTTTTTGTATCTTAGTGTCTCAGCATTCTGTACAGATAATTCATGGAACTATAAATACTTTTCCAGGTGCAAGACTTTTAAAAATTAATTATTCTAATGCCACTGAACTTGCTGTATATTCATATGAATATAAATCATATAAATGGTAGGAAAATACAGAAAGGTATACCATAACTATATCATCTCTCTCAATGCAACACATGATAGCTGATATGTATCTTCAAGGCTATATTTGGCTCAGGTTGGAGATAAAAATCCAATCAGTAGAACAGGATCCTGGAGGTATTGCCAAGCCTCATTTGGCAACAATAGCAATGTGTGACAGCATTTAATGAAATATCATATCTTTTCAATTAAAATTTTATATACTGGAGGTTTACCTAAATTACACCAAATAATTTTCCAATCTAGAGCTTAGTGAGGCAACAGAGAATGAACTGTGTGCTATTTTGGAGCATTCGTTTGAACATTTCATCATTATATTTCATCATTTAAAAAAATACTTTTCCCCCAAATAATAAATATTGAAAGAAATGAGCATCCTATAAAACATCTTTTTTTTTTTAAAGATTTTATTTATTTATTTGACAGACAGAGATCACAAGTAGGCAGAGAGAGAGAGGTGGAAGCAGTCTCCCTGCTGAGCAGAGAACCCAATGCGGGGCTCGATCCCAAGATCCTGGGATCATGACCTGAGCCGAAGGCAGAGGCTTTTAACCCACTGAGCCACCCAGGCGCCCCAATACATCTTTTTTTTTTTTTTAAGATTTTATTTATTTGTTTGACAGAGACACAGCGAGAGAGGGAACACAAGCAGGGGGAGTGGGAGAGGGAGAAGAAGGCTTCCCGCTGAGCAGGGAGCCCGATGTGGGGCTCAATCCCAGGACCTGAAAATCCCAGGATCCTCATGACCTGAGCCAAAGGCAGACACTTAATGAACTGAGCCACCCAGGCGCCCCATATCTATTTTTATTTTAAATGATTTATCCATTTCTGAAGAGCCAAAAGAAAATTAAACTTCATCAAAAGTCCTATTCACAGACTTTCCAAACCAGAATTAATAGCCTGTCATTTCACGTATGCAGTTCTTTCAATTCTGTGATTATGGAACAGTGGTTTTCTGATTTGTTTCTCCCAATGTAGGCGGCTGATTGTACACTGTGCTCAGCTGATATCTGTCTGGAAAGAAAGTTACCACCGGGGCATTGCAGGAGGCTGTGCTCCAGAATCCCTGCCAGTTATGAAGTCTGAGAATCAGAAAAGGAGCAAAATATATTCAACACCTCCTCTGTTTCACGACTATTATAAAAGCAGCAGAGATACGTTTCATAAGAGATTGATTAAATGCTTCAAACAATCCACGTAGACGGAACTGGCAGATGCCAGGCTGTCAGTATGACACAATCCAGCAAAGGAGAAGGCAATTTCAGATGAAAGGAGTGTGTTTTCATTTATTTTTCTTATGTGTGTGCTTTTGTATGTACGACAAACTAATGGCATTACCATTACCCCAGGAATTACCAAATTAGTGGATTTCATGTCTACTGATTTCTCTATTTCTCAGTCTCATAGTTAATGTATTTAACTGTGTCCTCATTAGTAATTTTCAGCAAATAATATCACCATTTAACTGGGGAGGCTTTATCTGCTTGGCAAATCCTTCAACATATATTCTTAATACTTTTGGTTAAATTGGGCTGATATAATTTTACCCATAAAAAATGCCAGAGAGGGGCGCCTGGGTGGCTCAGTGGGTTGAGGCCTCTGCCTTCGGCTCAGGTCATGGTCGCAGGGTCCTGGGATCGAGCCCCGCATCGGGCTCTCTGCTCAGTGGGGAGCCTGCTTCCCCCTCTCTCTCTGCCTGCCTCTCTGCCTGCTTGTGATCTCTGTCAAATAAATAAATAAAATCTTTAAAAAAATAAAATGCCAGAGAAGGTGTATGACTTAACTCAGGTTTACACTGCTTTTTTTTTAAAGTTGCAACTGTACAGAACATCCTCGTTCCCAGTGGGATGATCTTTCTCCTCTACGATATGGCTACCCATCATGAGACTTTGGCAAGCATCATGCAATTGGTCCTGAAAACAGAAGTAAAAATAAGAGCAACGACTCATTTTATATTATTTGATATGGATGGTTTCGTGGACCAACAGTTTCGAATAATAGTCACAACCAAGTACATAGGTGATTCTAATGTTTTTGAAATGTTAGAAATCAGATGGTTGTTACTAGACATTGGCCAGCTAACGGGCTAGTTGAGATGGATTTGCAAACAGGATTTAAGGGAAGTCAAGGCTGAAAGGCTATTGATGATCCTTCCCTTTGGCTAATGTATCCACCCGAATCCTTATCTCCCTGTCATCCCAGCACCTATAATTATTCTAAACATTGAAGAGAGGCAGATAAGGTACTTTCCTACTTTATCACAGAATTTGCTTTGCCCCTACTAAGAAATAACATGTAATAGTAACAACTTAAGCCAGGACAACTTTACTCCTGTCAATGTACTGTGACATGTATTAACAATTTTTAAGGATTTGATTTATTTATTTGAGACAGAGAGATACAAAAAGAGAGAGCACGAGCAAGGGGAGAGGCAGAGGGAGAGGGAGAAGCATACTCCCCACTGAGCTGGGAGCCCCACAACATGGGGCTCGATCCCAGGACCCTGGGATCATAACCTGACATGAAGGCAGATGCTTAACCATCTGAGCCACCCAGGTGCCCTGACTTGTATTAACTCATTTGATCCTAACATCCTGGTGCGATAAACAAAAATTAAAAACCACATTTGAGATATATATAGAGAGAAACCACTGAGGTTCAGCAAAGCAAAGAGATATCCTTGAGGCCCCACAGCACATATGAGGTCAGGAATAGTAACTCAAATCTTTTGACTCCAAATTCAGCACTTCTGAACCACATCTGTGAGACCAGAGACCTAGGAACTTACCCTGGAAATATGTTTTTGCTTCTTCTGTCCTCTCACTAGAGGTGATGAGGAGCTCATTGCCCTAGAGATTCTGCATAACGGGCTTCCTGCTGCTCTCAGGTGGACATACAGGGAATGCTGAGACCTTTCATCTCTTTTTCTAGGGGCTAAAATGGTGATGTGTAGACTCTTACTATTTGGGAAATGCAAACACAAGGCTGATTGGTACAGGACACAAATTTTGCAGTGCCTAAAACATATAATTTGGGTGGCCCTTTTTAAGAAAAAATGATACAAAATTATAAACACAAATTTAGATATTGGGGCAGCTGGGTGGCTCAGTCATTAAGCGTCAGCCTTTGGCTCTGGTCATGATCCAGGGTTCCTGGGATCTAGCCCTGAGTTGGGCTCCCTGCTCAGCGGGGAGCCTGTTTCTCTCTCTCCCACTCCCCCTTCTTATGTTCCCTCTCTCACTGGCTCTGTGTCAAATAAATAAATAAAATATTTAAAAAATTAGATATTAAGGCAAATGTTTACTTAAAATGAATAAAATCTCAAACCGATTACAAATTTCAAAAAACTGACAAACTGCAATGCAGAAAACTAATGTCATTATTTATTCACTAATACGTGTCTAAAATATTCTTGTATGTTTTCTGGCTGAATATAATTTGCCTCATTAGCTGATAAGGATTTCATCATATAATTTTCAATTAAAAAAAGCAAAAATAATGATTGTCATTCTTCTGGCAATGTTCTGGCATGTTTTTTGGTTTTTTTTTTTCCCTTTCTACTCACAAACTCGGGAACCAAACCTCACGGGGTGCATTCATATTGAAATATGACCTCAGGGATTCATCTTGGATAAGTAGGTACAGTGCGCAGGAAAAGTATTATGGGAAGACATTTTTACCCCAGGAGGGTTTAAATAAATGCTAGTCAGTGTTCCATAGAGAAAGAGCTCAGCATCCTGAACTTAGGAGCCCTTCCCGGTAACCATCTAACCTGGACTGTTAGTGCAGAAGACACACACAGACATGCTGGAAAACACCTATGCTGTCAAATCGTAAGAGAAGCACTAGCTAACACGGTTCCTTCCTAGCCTGAGAAAAGTGTCACAGAGGGAAGGTCTTTCCAATAGTCAAAGAGCAAAATGTAGTCTGCTCTTAGGAGTGGTCCTAAGAACACTGACTGATTCTCCTTTTCATTCATTCACTCAAAACGCACACGTGCACGCGCACGCGCACACACGCACACACCCACAACCTCAGTGTGCCAGGCACTATACTAAGCATTGGATATGTGATAATGAACAAAGCAGCATTCTTCCTATGCTACCTTAGAGCTCACCTTTCACTGCCGGGCAGATTGGCACATGCGGGGGAATTTCCACTCCCAGGTGGATAGAACCAAAAGGGATGGAAAAGTGATGTCCCTGAGAAATCCTGAACAATTATTTTCTCAGTGATTTTATGGAATTCCTCACTCTCAACTACCATGTTGAGGTAAATGGAACATTACTTAGCACGGGTCATCACAGGCACGTTTCATTTCCTAACATTTGGCATCCCAGATCCTTGTAATCCAAAGGAAGTCTCTGTAACAATAATGGCGGTCAGCACATAACATTAGAGGCCATTTAAGCCAGGGAAGAATTATCTCCTCATGTGAACTCTCTCTAGGACAGCGCCGGTCTGAACTACCCTATTGTTTCTAAATCCATACCACAGCAGAAAAGTTTTAAAGATGCCAGAAACCGTGCCCCACCCTAGCAGGATTTAGACAATTACTTATATGACATGTCACGTTTTAGGGCACATTTTCATCATTACTCATTGTGTTTGTCACAAATACTTGATATTATAAACAAGACCCTCATTTTAAGAACCTCATTTTCTAGCATCTAATTATCCTCCCAAAGCTATAATCCTTTGTTTGTGAAATCATAATTTATGCCTATAGAAATATGATTATGACTTCAGGTAAAGGAATAAACAGGAGAAACAGATTAAACTTTTAAAACTATATTCTTTTATCATGCAAATCTCTCTAGCAATAAAGTGAGAATTAAGAATGTAAGAAATGCATCATGAGCCCGTAAGATTGTGGCTAAATATACTGTTTCTAAAATTTTCTCAGCACCAGGTGCTTGAAAGTACATAACTTATTTAGAATGACTGCAAGTGCTGTCTCTTTTTTTCCACTTTGCTTTAGGGGTACTTTCAATATCTTGCAAAATTTTACTTTACTTAATTCTTAAATTTCACTCTTCCTATAAATATTTTTTAACTTTTCTAAAGTCCAATATCATCCAAATAAGTTAAAATTTCTAAAGGTCATATTTACATCATTAGCTTTCAGTATTAATTCTATAAATTGCCTTGTAGGTCATTGACTTTCTAACACCATATTTTTTTATTATTTATTTTTTAAAAATCTACCAACATACCTCAGTTTATTTTAATAACATATATCAGGGATATGAATTGGGACATGTTGGGGCTTTTTTGGTTTCTTTCAAGGAGACAACAATTTAAAATTACCGGTAGATACACGTTCACACAAAGCCAGGTACACCAGACCCCATGAGGCCTAGGATCTGGCACTGGGTATTTTCTCCCACTTTCTCCACTGTTTATCTTCCCTTGGCATAACTTGTCTTATCAAAATTCACTTTTGACATTGTCTTTTCTAAAAAGCCACTCATATCTCTTTTTCCCCAGCTGAGCCTGGTGTCCATTCCCATGCTTCCCACCACACCTGATGTTGGTCCCACTAAACACATGCCACACTAAACACATGCCGTTTAAAACAGCAAAACATGCTAATATGTTAAATGTTAAAATGAATCTTTGATATAATACACTGCTAATGTAGTATAAGTGTTATACATATACATATTATAAATGTTAATATGCTAAATGTTAAAATGAACCTTACATATAATAATATTGATAGATAAAATGTGATTAAATTATTCAATCTAAATTCTTTTCCCAAAAAGTCACTGGTGGTCTTGTTATCATATCCAATGGTATATTTCCTCTAAATTCTTATTGTTGGGGTGCCTGAGTGGCTCAGTTGGTTAAGCATCGGCCTTCATTCAGCTCAGGTCACGATCCCAGGGTCTTTCCTCCCTGCTCAGTGGGGAGCCTGCTTCTCCCTCTGCCACTTCCCCCATGCTTGTGCTTTCCTCTCTCACCATCTCTTTTCTGTCAAATACATAAAAAAAAAAAATCTTAAAAAAAAAATTCTTATTGTTGACTCTTTTACTACACTATTGATCTACCCAATTTCCTCTTTTCCTTCTCTAGGGTCAGGGACAGGCCTCTTTTCTGTTCTCCTTCTTGGTCTCTCTCCTGTGCATCCATGCATTCTCTAGTACCTAAAAGAGGTAATTCTACAAGCCTCCAACCCTGAACTTACACGTTTATTTATTACATTCATGCCCCTGTGTTTAATCCAAATCTGGTGGCATGAAATGTGACTGTCTGTCAATGTCATTCAGATCAAACTCCTCCTATCTAACTTTCCAATGGCCCATAAGATTTCTCCTCATAAATGTCTTCTTCAGAGATAATATCACATCACACGAGCTAATAAAAGCCTTCTTCTAAAATGTGTTCCCTTTCTTTAGCATGTTTTTGGTGTTACTGGCTACAACACACTTTTTACCTCCCAGACTAGGAAACTTGAAGTCATCTTTAAATTTCCTCTTTGCCTCATCCTCTGAATCCAGTCTGTCACTATATCAATACAGTTCTTTATTTAAAATATGTCCTTTCTCTCCATTCCTACACCAGTCTCACAACTGGAGCCTTCCTGACCATCGACTAAACACTTCCCAACTGATCTTGCCTCACCATTACTCAACCTGCCAATAAGAATGGATTGATCATCTCCAAACAGGCCATTAACATGCTAGTCCCCACTCCAAGAACATGATGTATTTCCCTAGTTTCCAACTCCTGCTTCCAATCTACTATGTCCTTCTCCATCTTATTTACCCAACCTGATTTCTGACTAATCCCCATCATATGGTTTGTAATACAACAGTCCCTACAACAGTCCCCAAATATTTCCTTATGATCTTTCTCTTGCTATCTTTGTTTCTGCTGCCCCTCTAGCCAATAAAACATAATTCGTATCTCTACCTATTCAAATTCTACTCCTCTTTCGGGCCACCAAAATTCCCTGCCCCTGACTAAATCCATACACCCTAATCTCTCCCATCTCTAATGTGCTACCACACTGAAGTTCTAAGCCACGTGGCACAATTCAAATAAATGACTGAGACTTCTTGGATGATGCTTTGACCAGATCTCATAGGGTTGCTGCATCCTAGTTAATTCACCCTCATTCCAGCTGTGATTGCCATCTTTACACTTTCAAAAACTCAGATTCTTCTGATCACTCAGATATGATCAGGTCCTAATGAGTGAATGAAAAAAAAAGGGTTGGGGAGAGAAAGAGAAAGAGAGAAAGAGAGAGAGAGAGGAGGAGATGAAAGTAGACTGGATTACTCTTAAGTCCGGCTCAATAATCCATAGCCATACAAACTCAAGGAAGTGACTCAAACTTTCCTAAGTCTTTGAATCCTCATAGTGAAAACTGGAGTATTAATATCAAATTTCTCTAACACACTACACTGCTATGAAAATTAAATAAGATAATTTATGTGGAAGAACATCGTAAAACATTATATAAATGTACAGAATTATTATTAATTCTTGATAACAAGATTCATGAGGTACTTAATTCTAAGCCATAAAGTTAATTTAATAATTTATAAAGAGGAATAAATATTTCTGCTGACTGGAAGATGTGTGTGCTTTTGAGGTAAAACCATACTTGGATTAAAGGAACTGAGTAAATAATTATCAGATTTGGGAAAAATAAATCCTAAAACACTTGAAAGATCTTGAGAGGTAGTTTGCAGTAATTCTTGATATTTTAGGGGATGGTAGATGAGTAGTGGAAATAAGAATCATGGACTCTTCTGCAGATACCAGCTCTATCTTGGTATGGGAATTTGTGTTAGCTTTGAATTCGGAAGGTGGTTGTATTTTCCGAATTTATGTATGCCTCATGAAGTGGGAGACCAGTTGTCCCTTATCACTGATAATTAACCCCTCATGATAATACGGCTTATGTTTTCAAGTCCTTCAACATCATACTAGCTCTAAGAATAATTTGCTTCTTCCTCTGCATTCCATTGTGACTTTATTTTAAGAATGAGGGAATCAGACAGCCTAAGATTATACCCTTGCTCTGTCACTTACTATGTTATCTTCACCAAGGGCTTCACACGATTCTATACCTCAGTTTCCCCATCTGTAAAAGGAGGATAATGATGTACTTACATCATAGGTTGTGTTGCAGATTAAATGACTTAATCCGTGGCATATAGTAAGAGCCCAATAAATTTTATATGTTACTTTAATTCCTATTTCATTCTGTTTGTATCATAACCATCTCTACAAATCTGTCTTCTCTGCCAGATTTTGAGCATCTTCAGCATCTGTCTACTGTATTTCTCTTTGTTAGCTTCTTAGCACTTCCATAGTACTTTACTCACCAAAAAGTGTTTATCTGGGGAATAAATTGAGGACTGTTTCATACAGGTGTCTTGCCTTCCCAACTAATATATGATATTGAAAGCTTTGTAAGCCCTCATTCTAGGTTAAAGTTATATGGGATATGTCTTTTATTTCCCCCAAAAAACAGGCACTTAACAAATATTGATGATTGATAGATTTTATGTAGAATGGCGTCTATCTAAGATCCTCATGAAACCTGAGTAATGATGCATGCTGTTCCAGGACTTTTATCCCATATTTTCCTTTATGTTGCCTTTTGCTATATATCCTCGGTTCCTACAGCATCAATCAGTGGTAATGATGACTACAACAGTGCCCAGTATGTGTAAAGCCAATTATAGAAGAATCACCACTCTGATCATGGAAACAAGCATGTGAGAGATAATAAAATATTAATTGGTACCTTACTGAGACTTGGAAGAAGCTGGGAAGCATAGAAAAGAATTAATAACTAGCCAATGTTTTCAAAATGACAGAAAACAAAGATATGAGAATAAGGCCCTTTATGCACTGCATAGAGAGACTAAAAATTTGCAGGACTGGCATAAAAATATTGCCAGATATGAAAAGAAACAGGAAAATGAGAACCATATTCATATGCAAAAGTAAACAAAAAACTGACCCAAGATAATCCAGACGACAGACTTAGCACACACTCTCTTCAAAATGTGTTTGTGTGTTATCAGATAAAGAGCTAGTATCCAAAATCTATAAAGAACTTATCAAACTCAACACCCAAAGAACAAATAATCCAATCAAGAAATGGGCAGAAGACATGAACAGACATTTCTCCAAGGAAGACATCCAAATGGCCAACAGACACATGAAAAAGTGCTCCACATCACTCAGCATCAGGGAAATACAAATCAAAACCTCAATGAGATACCACCTCACACCAGTCAGAATGGCTAAAATTAACAAGTCAGGAAACAACAGGTGTTGCCGAGGATGTGGAGAAAGGGGAACCCGCTTACACTGTTGGTGGGAATGCAAGCTGGTGCAGCCACTCTGGAAAACAGCATGGAGGTTCCTCAAAAAGTTGAAAATACTGCTACCCTACAACCCAGCAATTGTACTACTGGATATTTACCCCAAAGATACAAATGTAGTGATCTGAAGGGGCACATGCACCCCAATATTTATAGCAGCAATGTCCACAATAGCCAAAATATGGAAAGAACCCAGATGTCAATCAATAGATGAACAGATAAAGAAGATTATACACACACACACACACACACACACACACACACAAGGGAATATTATGCAACCATCAAAACCCCCCAAAATCTTGCCATTTGCAACGACATGGATGAAACTACAGGGTATTACACTAAGCAAAATACATAAATCAAAGAAAGATAATTATCGTATGATCTCAGTGATACAAGGAATTTGAGAAACAAGACAGAGGATCATAGGGGAAGGGAGAGAAAAATGAAAGAAGATGAAACCAGAGAGGGAGCCAAACCATAAGAGACTCTTAATCTCAAGAAACAAACTGAGGGTTGCTAGAGTTGGGGGTGGGGGGATGGGGTGGCTGGGTGATGGACACTGGGGAGGGTATGTACTATGGTGAGTGCTGTGAATTGTATAAGACGAATGAATCACAAACCTGTACCCCTGAAACAAATAATACATTATATGTTAATTAAAAATAATGTGTTTGTGTGTGTGCATATAGATTTAAATGCAGGCCAAGGGATATTGAGGTTATCTTTATAGACTTAAATAAACAAAGAAAAATATCAAGCAGAATTCTATATTCAACCAAATATTTTTAAATAAATATAAAATACAGACATTTTGAAATGAATTAAAAAAAAATGAAAGACTGTCAGTACCAGAGACACTAAAGGATTTTATTAGTATTAGAAACATTAAAGAATGTTTCTTTAGATGAAAGAAAATGAAATAGTAAATCAAAAATTAGATCTAGAGGAAAGCATTTAATTCCTAGGCCAAAACCTAAAACATAACAAAACTTAAAACTCTGAAGTAATAATTGAAAAAAAAAAAAAAAACTAATACAGAACAGTACAAAGAATTATCATATACCTATTCCTGAATCACACAGGTTCTCATATATTTAACAGCTCGCATTAGTATGGTACATTTGTTATAATTAATGTTACTACCTTTGGATAGTCTCAGCCATTATTGCTTTAAATATTTCTTTCTGCCTCTTTCTTTCTTTCTTTCTTTCTTTCTTTCTTTCTTTCTTCTCCTTCTGGTATTCCAATTGCTAGTATGTTACATCTACTGTATTTGTCTTAGATATCTTGGATATTCTGGAGTGGTTTTGTTTTTCATTCTTTCTGCTCTTTGCATTTCAATTTGATAGATTCTTTTGACATATCTTCATTCTCACTGATTCTCTCCTTGATTGTATCCAATCTGCTAATAAACCTGTCAAAGGCATCCTTCCTTTCTGTTAGAGTGTTTTGATTCCTAACATTTCCTTTTGAATTTTACTTGGAATTTTCCTACCTCTGTTTATATTATGCATCTGTTCTTCCATACTGTCTACCATTTCCATTATAGCCTTTAACATATTAATCATGGCTATTTTAAATTCTCTGATAATTTTAAAATGTGTCACATCTGAGTCTGATTTTGATGCTTGTTTTATTTCTTCTTACTGGATTTTTCTTACCTTGGAAATTTATTTGGTGGTAAATGAATTAATAGGAACTTGGGCTTTCAGTGTGAGGATTTTATGTTAAATCTGATTAGGAGCTGAGGTCTGTTTAATGTTTGCATTTGGTATGAGGGTCAGAAGTCTCAGTTCCCTCTTGTTTGTTTCTTTGTTTTTTCTCCCTCTGTTGTTTTTGGTTTCCCTAAGAGCTCCTTCTTAAGTGGAATCTGTGTCTTACAGCTCTCTTGGTTATAATCCATTATTATTATGCTGGAGCCCTGTTGATGTGGTAGTAGTGTTGGGAAAGGGAAGCATTTTGTAATCTTATGATTGAATCTCAGCTTTTTAGTGAGCTTAAGTCCCTGGACTGTGATCCTCAGAATTCATTAGCCTTTTCCTCCCTCTCCCTATCTGAGACAGGGAGGCTAGAGAAAGCTGTAGTTGTCTAATCCTCTTCCTTAATGTCAGATGAGAATCAGATGAAGTAGTTTCTTTTGGAAAGCAGGAATTTTCTATGGAGAACTCTCTGGGCATATTTAAAAAGAAAATTTTGCAGATTTATTGACATATAACATTCCTTAAGGATAAAATGCGCAATGTGATAATTTTACATACATATACATTGCAAAAGGATCATCCAGGTATATTTAAATTGGTTAATTTTCTTCTTTTCCTGCCTGAAACAGGAGGAAATGTTTTTTCTCTGATCTTTGCTATGAGAACCTGGTGGAGCTATTAGAGATAACACCCATACATGCGTGGGAACTGCCCTAAAACTGGGCTCCCACAAGTTTGAATTCTCAAGTTAGTCCACACTGAGACTCTAGCAATTCCTCAAAGTTACCACATAAGTGTTCCTACCTGTTTCTGGTCTTGCAGGGTTCTGCTTTACTTTAGCTGATCTCAGGTGTAATTCTCTGTATTCAATTTACTGTCTCTTCAATTTTGAGAGTGGTGGTTTGCCCTGTAACCTCAATTCTCTGATAGAGTAAAAAGAAGTCATTAATTTGGTGGGGGGGATGGGACTTTTTTTTTTTTTAATTGTAAGGACAAGAGTGATGATTTCCAAGCTCTTTAATGTCAAAGCTTAAATCAGAAGTCATTAATTTTTTTTATATTCCCTTAGCATATTTCCAGTGCTCAACACAGAATTAGTAAGTATAGGGACGCTGGGGTGGCTCAGTCAATTGGGCCGCTGCCTTCGGCTCAGGTCATGATCCCAGGGTTCTGGGATCGAGTCCCGCATCAGGCTCCTTGCTCGGCAGGGAGCCTGCTTCTCTCTCTGCCTCTGCCTGCCACTCTGCCTGCTTGTGCGTTCTCTCGTGCTCTCTCTCTCTCACTCTCTGACAAATAAATAAATAAGCTCTTAAAAAAAAAAAAGGAATTAGTAAGTATAGTTACCACATCTACACATTAGGTCTCTAGACTTATTCATCCCATATAACTGTAACTTTGTACCCTTTGACCTACAGCTCCCTATTTGCCCCCACCGCCCCATTCCCTGGTAACCATTATTCTACTTTCTGCTCCTATGAGCTCAAGTTTGTTTGTTTTTGTTTTTGTTCTCGAGATTCTACATGTATGTGAGATCATACAGTATTTTGAAAAGAGGTGTAAAGTCAATTCAGTAGGTACACTTGTAATGTGAATAAACAGCTAAAATATCCACATAAAAAATGAGTGAATGTCAAACAATACATCCTCACATACAGAAAAATTAAACTATTCAAATGGATCAGGATTAAAACATAAAAGCTAAAATGTGAAAATATTTTGAAAAATATAAAATAAAATCATCACAAGATGGGGCAGGCAGTGATTTATTAGAAAGACACATAAAGCTCAAACTATAAAACATGTATTGAAAAAATGGACTTTCTTAAATTAAAACTGTCTGCCCTTCAGAAGATTCTATTTAGTATATTTTAAAATGCCATAGACAGTAAAACATATATACTTGTAAATATGTTTGTTTATGGATGTACATATATACATAAAGAACTCCTAAGGTTTGGTAATAAGAAAATTCAACAAAAGTAAGTGTGCAAAAGACTTGAAGAAGCACTTGACAAAAGAAGATAAAGAAATGGCCAATAAACAAATAAAAAACATGCTCGACATTATTTATCACCAAAGCAAGGCAAATTAGAACTATAATGAGATGTAACTTCACACATGTAATAATAACAAAATTTTAAAATTTAAAAAGATTGACAATACCAAGTATTAGTGAAGATTTTAAGCAATTGGAACTATCACATTTGCTGATGGGAATGAAAAAAGTGCTATACCTGGTCAGGAAAATTTCTTACATATTCAAATACACACCTTTCCTGTGATTTGGCAATTCCATTCATTGGTTTAATGAAGAGAAATGTAAATATCCTCCCAGAGAAATATTTGTACACAAATGTTTATAGCAGGCTTTATTTACAGTAGTCAGAAACTAAACACAACCCAAATACCCATCAACAGGTGACATTTAAAGGTATGTGGATATTCGTGCAATGGAATACTACTCATCATTAAAACATGCATTATCTTCCAAAAATGCAACAACACAGATAATCTCACAGACATGATAATGAGGGAAGGAACCTAAATCAAAAGGATCATACTATATGACTTCATTTATTTGAAGTTCTAAAATAGCATGCTAAACTATGGTGATGGGAGCGGAGAGGTGTCAGGTAGGGGATAGACATCTAAGATGTACAAAGAGACTCAGTATTTTTGAGATGATGGAAATGTTTCATATATTGAGTATGGTGCAGTTTACAAAGATGTAAACATTGAATTCTCACTGAATTTTCATTTAAAAGCTGTGCATTTTAAGAACCTAGATGTCCATCAACAGATGAATGGATAAAGAAGATGTGGTATATATATACAATGGAATACTATGCAGCCATCAAAAGAAATGAAATCTTGCCATTTGAGACGACATGGATGGAACTAGAGGGTATATACTAGAGGGTAAATAAGTCAATCAAAGAAAGACAATTATCACATGATCTCCCTGATAGAGGAAGTTGAGAGGCAATGTGGGGAGTTTGAGGGGTAGGAAAGGAATAAATGAAACATGATGGGACCAGGAGGGAGACAAACCATAAGAGACTCTTAATCTCACAAAACAAACTGAGGGTTGCCAGGGGTAGGGGGGTACAGAGAGGGTGGTTGGGTTATGGACATTGGGGAAGGTATGTGCTATGGTGAGTGCTGTGAAGTATGTAAACCTGGCAATTCACAGACCTCCACCCCGGGGCTAATAATACATGTTAATTAAAAAAAAAAGCTTGTATTTTATTCAATGTATTTTGAATTCAAGTATTTTATTCAATGCAAATTAGCTTCATTAAAATTGATTTAAAAAATTGTCCACACTCTGCCCTGTGTCTAGAGGATCCCTAGAATACAATAGGCTCTTGATAAACATTTGCCAAATGAATGAGTCAATTAATTAATTCAATTAAAAATGTACAAATGTATGAATAATTAAATAAATGAATATAAAGCAATATATAATTCAGTTCTGGGATGACTTGGGCATACAATAATTACTGTAGAAGGTCAAAACACAGAGAGCTGGAGAGAGTTTAGAGAGGAAGAGAAGGTTATTCCAATTGAACCTGTAAAGATACATCAATTCCAAGTAAGAAATAGCTCCCTCTTTGAGAAAAGGAGACCAGCATTTGAGAAAAGGCACAAAGAAAGGAACGATTAGAACTATTCTCAGAATAATGAAGAATGGAATCTTCATCTGAAAACTCTTTTTGGAATTATAATAAATAAATTTTAATCAGTAAATAATAATTATAGTAAATCATTTGAACCAGGTATTGCAGATAGATTGAATTTATAAATGAAGAGAATCAGGAAAATTTGTTGCAATCATCTATGGCAATAAAACAATATTCAATGATATAATAATCTAAGAGTCAAGAGATGACAGCCTAGATTTATAGTACTAGCATGTGACACAGTAAGAAATGAATATCTGTTCTCCGCCCCTGATTCCTGACACAGAGCTCCTAGGAACCCAGCACTTTCCTAAGGGATAGCCTATTCAAACCTTCCAGTGGCTTCCCATCACTCTAACAAATTAAATCCAAACTTTCTACCATAGCTAACAAGAGGCTTCATGGTCATTATACACCTAACTTTCTAGATTCATCCTAGTGCTCTACTGGGGCCCATACTGCTTGGGCCACTCTCAGGGGAATATGTCACCACTTTCTGTTTTCCGGGTCTTTACCTAGAATACTTTTCCCTAAAACATTCATGAAGTTTGATTCATCATTCCACCCAAAGTTCAGTCCAAATGTCATTACACCAGAGAAGACTGATTTTATCACTTTTACCAAAAACAGGATCACAAAAATTATCCCTTCGTTCTCTATCCCCTTACCCTACTGTATTTATCATCATACCTTTCAGATCACCATAAAAGCCTATTGCTCAGTATTTATTTGCTAGCTACTCATCCGAATTTTCCTCCACCTCTAGAATATAAGCTCCATGAGGACAGGACTCTTATTCATTAGTGATTCTCCAAAGCCTTTATTTTTTCTTAAGATTTTATTTACTTATATGAGAGAGAGAGTACATGCACACATACAAGCCAGGGGGAGGATCAAAGGGAGAGGGAGGAGCAAACTCCTCACTGCACAGGGAGCTGATGCAGAACTCGATCCCAGGACTCTGGGATCATGACTCGAGCCTAGGGCAGATGCTTAACCACTGAGCCACCCACACACCCTCCTCAAACTCTTTTTGAGTGAATGAATGGATCAGAAAAGCCCAGCTCTGGGCGCCTGGGTGGCTCTGGAGGTTAAGCCTCTGCCTTTGGCTCAGGTCATGATCTCGGGGTCCTGGGATTGAGTCCCGCATTGGGCTCTCTGCTCAGCAGGGAGCCTGCTTCCCCCTGTCTCTCTGCCTGTCTCTCTGCCTACTTGTGATCTCTCTCTCTGTGTCAAATAAATAAATAAAATCTTTAAAAAAAAAAAGAAGAAGAAAGAAAAGAAAAGCCCAGCTCCAACACTTACTACCTATATAAACTTGGAGAAGTTACTTAAATATTCTAACTTTCAGAATTCATCATTCCTTCAATGGAGATAAAAATTAGACTACTGCCATTCAGGATTTCATGGGGATTAAATTGGAGAATACATTTAAAAGACCTAATGAAGTGCTAGCCTAGAGTAAGCAATAAATAAATGGTAGTCCTCACAGACTGGAAGGATCAAATGCATTCCAGCATCTTAAAAAGATAATAAATTATAAGGTTTTTCCATTTTTAATATGGAGGAAATAGTCCCCAGAATGCTAAAAAGGCTTTTCTTCTCAGAGACCCCATGTGTGGAGCCACTTGAGGCTCCGGGGAAACCCTCATGGGAAACTATTAGCAAAGTTCTAGGGCATAAAGCTCCATGCTCTCGTTTGCTCAATTTTAAAACGAGACTCAGCGCACATGCTCTATCTGTACAACCATCATTTATAGAGTTCACTGATACTGTGATTCCTTGAGGCAAATGGACTATAAACTCCTTTAAGAGAAAATGAAAAAAATCATCTCACCTTTCATTTCAAGTTATTGGAGTTTTGATTCCAACATGATTCCAAATATATAAAAATTAAATCTGGAGTGAAGACATTTACAACACGGTTGGTGAATATACTGTAAAGGGATAAAACATCACATGACCAGATGTACAGTTACAACTTGGCGGACTAGGTCATGCAAGGGAGTAAACATGTACCATACCGGTACACTGTAACAGAAATCCATGTTTCCAGAAAAATACCAACATACAAAATCTTTGTTCACTCCGTATTGTAAAAAAACTCTTTAGCTTCAGGAAACAGATTAGAAGACTGTGAGAAGGACAGCCCATTCTCTTGAAGCTTTATTATCTTGAAATTTCCATCTCAGGGTGCCTGGGTGGCTCAGTTGGTTAATCATCTGACTCTTGGTTTCAGCTCTGGTCATGATCTCAGGATCCTCAGATCCAGCCCTGCATTGCTCTCAATGTGGTGTCTACTTGAGGATTCTCTCCCTCTCCCTTTGCCCTCCCCCTGCTCACACCAGCTCTGTCTCTCTCAAATAAATAAATCTTTGAAATTTCTGTCTCAGCACCTGGAAGTCATCTTTGGTCTGTGAAAGCAGATTTTGTGTGGCCACGGTTCCTTCAGAGGAATTCTGTGCAGAAGTCCAAGTGATTCCCCAACTCCCTTCACCAGCACTGTTCTAGTGCATCTCACACACTGCTAGTAGATGAATGTGCCCCAAATGCAGTCTTGTTAGTGCCAATCCTTTTCATATGCACTTACTGGATTCCCCACTTTTTATGGATTGAAGCTCAAATTCCTGAGGTTAACATTCAACGTTCTGAACATTTTGCTCTTGATTATCTTCCTAATCTTGTCTCCTACCACTCCTTTCAAAATGCTCTTACTTCTTAATGAATATAATTTTATAGTTGTTGCTTTTCTATCCCTGGCCTTTATCCCCCCCACTCATTTCCCTTTTAGATGGATCATTAGGCTACTCTCTTTTTGTGTAAATCCTTGTGATATTCTCACCTACCTTAAAAATTTGTTGGTTTTATTTTTGCATTTTATGCCTACTCTTTGTAGTATCAGATGTTGTAGGACTATTTTGTGCCTGTGGCATAATTCTGGTTCATCCATTTTATTCATTCCATGCATTTCTATTGGATGCCAGGTTCCATGCGAGGCACTGGAGCTTTGATGTTGAACAAAAACAGACTTGGCTCCAGATTTCATAGCAGTTTTAGCTAATGAGCCTTCAGAAATTGACTAAATAATGACAGAAACAAATATAGTATTATAATCATAATAATAAATAAGATATACAAATGCTATGAGATCTTAAAATAGAAAATTTTTAAAAGATTTATTTATATTTATATATTATTTATTTTAGAGGGAGAGACAGGGGACAAGTGGGAGGGGAAGAGGAAGAGAAAATCTCAAGCGGACTCCAGGCTGAACATGGAGCCCAATAGAGGGCTCAATCTCATGACCCTGAGATCATGACCTGAGCTGAAACCAAGAGCTGGACATTTAACTGACTGTGCCACCCAGGCACCCCTAAATTAGTAAATTTCACCCAGTCAAGAAGATAAGAGAAGGCCTGCTTACAGATATGATAGTTTAGAGGATGAGATCTAAGGAATGACTTCAAGTTTTTTGGCTAAAGAGGGTGGGAAAGAAAGAGAGTCTCTGGCAAAGTGCCCACATTGAAAGGGAAATAGGCAAGAAATAGGGACTGAAGGGATCAAGATTGATGGAGTGGAAAAAGAGCAATGAGGTGTGAAGAAAGATGGATTTGGAAATTAGGGAGTAGCCAGGCCATGGATGGCCTTCTACAATAGTGGTTCTCAAGTGGGTTAGTCTCTAGAACACTTAACACTCTTAAAAGTTACCATGTTGTTTTACTCCACTATCACTCTGGAAGCTAAAGTACCACAGACCTAAAGATCCAACTGAATGACAATGGGACTAAATTCAAATATAAAAGCCTACCCAGAAACTGGCTGGTCAGAAGCCAGCAGTGAGACTTTGATTGGGAAGCAGTTTGTTTGGTTAAGAACCACAGATAAAACGTTCCCAAAAACTACACATTACATCTGGGTATGTAATCCAGGTAAGAGAGATCAGGGATGCTATACTCATTTACTCAACTCTTCAAAAAAGCGTGAGAGAAAATTATATGAAGATGTTCCATCTTTGACTAAGCGTAGAAGATTTTCCAGGGCTTTATAGAATCTGAGTACCTGCCCATTGCATTCTTATTATGAAATTGATATGTGTTAAGATTTTCTTAAATGGATTTAAGGAATGTTTCCCTCCTAAAATTCTTTTACTAAGAAAACTGTCTCAGAAAGCAAAGGTATCAGGGCACCTGGGTGGCTCAGTTGGTTGGGCCACTGCCTTCAGCTCAGGTCATGATCCTGGAGTCCCGGGATCAAGTCCCACATGGGGCTCCCAGCTCTGCGGGGAGTCTGCTTTTCCTTTTGACCTTCTCCGCTCTCATGCTCTCTCTCACTCTCACTCTCACAAATAAATAAATTAAGTCTTTAAAAAAAAAAAGAAAGAAAGAAAGAAAGCAAATGTATCTGATCCTGGGCAACATGCTTCCTAGGGGAATTAATGAATTTAATGCAAATTATAGTATAAAATATTGATCAGGAAGAATAGGAAAAAAAAAGAAAGAAAAGTTGAGGAAGCAAAAAGCTGAGAATTTCTTTTCTGCCTAGCAAAGGAAAATCATAGGGTAACACACTAGCTGACTTAGAGCAGCAAATATTTTAGCATATCAGCCATGTGCCAAATAACATGACAGATACCTCAGATAAAAATACGAAAAAGAGAATATTTATACTTTGGGGATAGGAATGTGTAAAAGCATGATTCCACAACAATGTTGCTAGTGCCATGTTTTTCTTAGTTTTTTTCTTTCTGTTGATGGAAGGAAAAGATATAAGGATTTCAAACTCCCTGAGACATAATGAGGTATTGAAAAAGGAATAGGCAAACCTCTCCTGGAATGAGAAGAAATTGAAAGGCCTAGTGCTCGTACTAGATGAAGTTACAGTATGGCTTATTAAAGTCCACCAAATATGACATCTGAGCTTCAGAGAAACCTAGGTATTTTGACAACAAATTAAGTTAGCAGAAACAGAAAGCTGGAGGAAAGGTTGCCTGCAGTTTTGATTTAGGTTAATTGACAACCAAACAGCCAAACTCGACCACACAGCCTATTGGTGGTAGCTAGGACAGAGAAATGAAGATAGTCATTAAAACAAGCCAAAGGTATGGGTCACCAACTTGCTTAGGAAGCCATTTCAGATACCTTCTTCAAATAATACCTAGGATAAGTCAGTATTAACTGAAGGAAAAAACAAATAATACTTGGGATAAGTCACTGTTACTAATAAGCTTGCATCAGATCCTACTTAATTGCTGAGATAGAATTGTACAAATGTAATATTTTAGTCCTAGGTCTTTTTATGTTCTTACACTTGCCTTAAATTACTTGGTTAAGCTCTTTTATTTATTTATTTTTTGGGTTAAGCTTTTTTAAAAAGGGGTTCGCTTTTTGTTGAAAATATACTTTTGTGGGGCGCCTGGGTGGCTCAGTGGGTTAAAGCCTCTGCCTTCGGCTCAGGTCATGATCCCAGGGTCCTGGGATCGAGCCCTGCATCAGGCTCTCTGCTCAGCAGGGAGCCTGCTTCCTCCTCTCTCTCTCTCTCTCTCTCTCTGCCTGCTTCTCTGCCTACTTGTGATCTCTGTCGGTCAAATAAATAAAATCTTTTAAAAAAGAAAAGAAAAGAAAATATACTTTTGTGAAAATTCATACATTTAAAAAGTGTTGTTGAGTTTTTCTATGTGTGATGCAATATGTTAGCTAAAAATGATGGAGAAAACTCAAACACACTATAGATTTATTCACCATTTTGAGCTGCTTGTAAGGAATTAATGAAGGCAACCCTTTCTTAGGGTTGCAAAATGTCCTAACAATGATATGTCACCCAGGATACTGTTAATACACTCAATATCAGAACTTAAGAAGAAATAAAATCAGCGTACATGTCAGATATATGCCTCTTATGATTACCCTAGGACTACTTCTACAGATCAGGGACAAATGTAACTTTTACCATGTCATCTTGGTGCCAGTTACACAGACCTGCCCCACCCTGCCCTATGACATCCTAGCATAGCACATTTCACAGTGCCAGGAATATGGGAGGATGCCACAAACGGGTGGACTTGATCCTTCAAAAAGAACAAGATGTATGAATCTGAACCCTTACCTGAGAATTTTGGTTCAAGTTCAACCCATGACCTAGTCACAACAAAGTCCATCAAGGACTCAACCTAGGGTGTGTAGGCAACCCATCATGGGAGGAGAGAAATGGGACAATGGCAACATGCTCCAAGTGCTCCTGGGGCAAATGTAAGAGCTGCAAAGTGACCTAGAAAGACGGTAACTCAAAAGTAAATGCTTGAGCTATGTTTTAAACACAAACAGACATTTGCCAAGAAAAGGAAAATGAACTAAGCACACTAGAGAGAGAGAGAGAGAGAGACAGAATAATCAAAGGCACAGTCAGGTAGAAGAGAACGGGATATCTGTAACCAGACAGCCATCTGACACTGATGCAGCCAATGTTCAGAATGGGACTGGGAGAACACGAGCCTGACAAAGGCTGGGTGAAAAACGCCCAATGACAAAGATCCTCAGATGTCCCACAAAGGGGGCTGGCTTGATGTTATCTGCTTGAAAAGGAAAGATTTTAACACTGAATCCCTATTTTTAAAAGCATTATCATCTGGGAGAGTTTAATACATAAAAGTGAACACAAGTGAACAAAGAGTGGGGTTCAGAGACCACATTTAGTGGCCCCCTCAACCCCAGAGGGGACAGACAGGAAAAGGGGACTGTGAGTCAAGCAATGCTAAGGAGCCAGAATGGAGTCAGAGGCGCCCCATCCTTCAGACACACCCCTGCCGCAAAACCACAACCACAAAACCTTCAACTGCCTTCCCATGGGAGGGGAGGTGAGCCTTCTATGTACCCCCACCCCTAATCTTCCTTCTCCTCATTAACTTACCTATCAGTAGTCACCACCGACATCTTTTCACCCATCTGTCCTTTACAAGTTGTTTGACAGGAGTCCCACCTTAAACCATTTCTTACTCTATATACTGTCTGTGAGATCACATCCTCTCCTATGGTTTAACAAAGGCCCACATGCCCAAGACTCCCCAGGACATACTCTGTAATCGTGATATCTCAACTGAGATGCCAGCTGGGGTTTTCTCCTTGGCTGTCTCCTACTTTTCCAACCCAGAATACTAGAATCAAAGCCTTAGACAGGATTTGAAAAAATCTGCCCCTCCCGTGTTCACATTTTACCGTTGAAAACTAGAACCCAGGGATGTGTACTGCTCTCTCAGGTTATCTTTCTCCTCAGTGTCTCAAACACTGAACCCAAAACGCCCAGACTCCTATTTCTTCTCTCCCCCATTATTTGATTTGGCCATATACACTGACTCCAGTGAGGGTCTGTGATATGGGAAAACACTGAGCTAGGCACTTTAGGGAATATAACAATGAGTAAGACACTTCAAGCAGCATATAATCAAGTTCAGAGAGTAAATATGTGCCATAACACAAGGCACAAGATGAACGCTCCATGAGAGCTATAAAGAAGAGCCACAGGGTTTAGACGAGGGCAAGTTCGTGTTTTGGTTGTATTTTTTAATATGGGATAGGCATTCATATGATTCTTACACGAATTTAGCTATATGCCTAAGCATGTTGACTTTACGTATCAGGCATACCGTTGGCATGTGCCCATTCCCTTCTCAAAGGAAAGCCACAAATTAACTTTAAGATCATAGCTGGAGCTTTGTGCATTTTCTCTCCCAAAACGAGCACGAAGTCATTACCTTCTCTGAGTCTGGGGAAATACTGAGGTGAAGACAGATACTGAGAGGCAGTAAAGCAACTTGAGCCCAGAGCGGCTGGTGCGTTGCAGAAACGGCACAGCGGATCATGAGACAAGCTGTCAGGGCTGCTTCCCACGCTGCGGCAACACCTCAACACAGCCTCAGATTCAGAAAACAACCTGTTTGTTTATTTCAGCCATAGCGGCCGTGAGAGAGCCACGGCCTTGGAACTGCGGCATCCACAACAGTTCTTTCTGTCTTCTCCTTGACTTCTCCAGGTTTTGGAACTCATTAGGGAAGCAGAGAGAACTGGAGAGCTCAGTAAAGTGCAATGCATATCACTAGGAACCTTTTCAATTTAAGCATGTAGAGAGAATACCTATTAGGAAAGATGTTACCACATGAGATCCCTGAAGTCCTCTTATGGACTGTGAGCAATGGTAATAAGGAACAAGAGTTCAGCATGATCCACTGAGAATCTAAATTTTAATAGGAGTCTGATTGGCATTTTCCTAGGTTATACCCTCTGGCTCAGAAAAAGGAGGAAAATTATGATGGTGGAAAGCAGCACCTGCCCTCCCAGGGTCCTCCACAGCTCTTGTACCTACAAAATTCAAAGCAGCAAAAAATGATCAGAGATTCATTTCCAGGGCAGTAGGAGAGCTCCGGGGGGAAAAAAAATGCCTCAAGTCACAATGAAAAGACTGGAAAATAAACTTCCAAAGGGAAACTATCGGTAAGAACGCTGAAAAATTATCCCTCGCAGCATCTATATATGCAACGTATTTATATAAAAACACCACGAAACAGAGGACTGAGAATTCCAAGAGGCAGCATGGTAGAAAGCAGAGTTTCAAACCTTAATGACAATCTGAATCACCTGGAGACCTTGTTAAACTATAGCCCTGATTCAGTACATCTGCGGTAGGGCCTGGGATTCTGCATTTTTAACAAGCTTCCAGGTGATAATGCAGGGCCTGTGGACCCATGGACCACACTGTGAATAGCAAGGCGAAGTAAAGTTCATCACCTTAGAAAATCTGGACTGCACTTTGCTCCCTTTTGCCTGAATCATACACACACAGCCATACCCAAACTTCTTTTTTTTATATATAAAGATTTTATTTATTTATTTGACAGAGAGAGATCACAAGTAGGCAGAGAGACAGGCAGAGAGAGAGAGGGGGACACAGGCTCCCTGCTGAGCAGAGAGCCTGATGTGGGGCTCGATCCCAGGACCCTGAGATCATGACCAGAGCTGAAGGCAGAGGCTCAACCCACTGAGCGACCCAGGCACCCCCATACTCAAACTTTTTAATCTGCAGCCAGAGGCCTCCCCGGGCCTCCATTCCTCTAGGATGGGACACTAATCATATGCCTAAAATAGAGTCTCACTGAGAAAAATGTATATGAAAATGATTTAATTATAAAACAGTATATAAACAAAATGCACTGTTATTTGAGAAAACGGAAATAAATTTCTTACTTTAAAAGAGAAGCCACAGGATAATAATGGTTAGGACACAAAGGTTTCATTTTTAAGAAAACTGAAATCAAATTGTTCTCCATCTCCGAAGACAACAGTTGTAAGCAGTGCTTCTCAAACCAGGCTGTCTGTTAAAATCATTAAGAAAGCTTACCAGGGTGCCTGGGTGGCTCAGTGGGTTAAAGCCTCTGCCTTCGGCTCAGGTCATGATCCCGGGGTCCTGGGATCGAGCCCCGAATCAGGCTCTCTGCTCAGCTGGGAGCCTGCTTCCCTTCCTCTCTCTGCCTGCCTCTCTGCCTACCTGTGATCTCTGTCAAATAAATAAATAAAATCTTAAAAAAAAAAAAAGAAAGCTTACCAAAATAAAAAGGAAAGAAAGGCAGGAAGGAGGGAGGCAGGCAGAGAGAAAGAGAGAGAAAAAGAAAAAGAGAGATACCACTGCTTGGGCATTTTCCAAATCATGCCCTACAGTTCTGATGAAGTTGGTCTAAAGGGGGACCCAGACACAAAGTGATTTTTTTTTTTAAGAACGCCTAGAATAATTTTAACATGTAGTCAGTGTTACGAGCCACTGACCCCTTGAGAGGAATGCCCACCGAGCAGAGTCAGCTGGGAAAGTCAGGACAAGTTGACTGGGGGACCGTAAAAAAGAGAAAAAAGGTCTGGACAGCCATCCGTATCAGTGTCTATCTGCTCCCTGAAGGAAAACTGGTTTCTCTACTGAAAAGATTCAGAGAAAATTGGGAGGGTGGTGACGGTGATGACAAGGTTTATCCCACTACTGGCGGTGAGGATCCAATGAGATAATGTTGGTGAAGGCACTTGAATGTCTGTTAAGCACTATAAAAACACATAGTGTGGTTATTTCCAGATTCGTCAAACAACTCATATCTAGGAGAGGGTGAGATGTTAAAGCGGGCTCCTTTAAAGGAGTCTCTTTCAGGATTCACCTCCTAACATAATGTGTTGCAACCTGATAAAAATTAAGGTGGAATCTGTGTGGTCCGAGCTAAGTAAAATCTCTGGTTATTGTCTTGCTTTTTTGTTGCTGTTGTTCTTGACCTTAAAGCTTACTCCGTTCTTTGCTGACTAAGTACTAATGAAGTTTCAGTTTTGAAACAAAAACAAGTTTTTCTAAGCCTCTTAAAAATGAAGTAATCTTTAAGTGGCTTGCAAACAAAAAGGAAGAAAAAAAAATGACAGACAGGGAAGTGTATCACATGGACAAATTTACATAACAAGCAGGTATTAAAAATAAAAATCCGTTAAAAGAAAAAGCACCTACCCAAAGACAGGGTGTAAGAAGGAGGTAAGGCAGTATTCCCTGGTTTCCACCAGGGCACAGAAAGATCATAGCCCTCTGTCCATGGCTATCTAGGAAAACACGGCAGGCCCTTATCCATGAAATGATCTTGGATGGAAAGTCTCTCAGGGGTGTCAGACTCTGAAGCATGGAAAATGTAATGGTGCTGGAAACCAGCTAGTAGAGTAAGTCTCGGGGGGAAAAGGCAAAAATTCAAAAAATATAAAAATATGACAATTTTTATGAAACTCCATGTGTGATTGCTTTTTTCTTTGTGGACTTCAAGGCTGTATGTTTGGTGGTGCTGAATAAACAGTGAACAGCTAATAATTATTGAAACACTGTAAGACGAATGGAAAATCCACAGCTACCTGGGACAAAGGGCTGGGGCTGAGACATATAATATACAGCCTAAAGCCTGGCAGGAAAAGCTGGGAACAATGTTTCCTTGGGGTATTGGCACTTTCAAAACCATCCATGTATACTCAGGAACTTAGGAAGCCAGGCTCATGCTTGGGGCAGAATACATGTTCATTAAGTATCTGTGGAGACCCTAAGCTTTTACCTTCAGCAGATCTATAGGTTCAAGTGCAAACAAGAAGTGAAGGCTAGGACAAAGTTGTAAATGTCCTGGCTAAGTGTTAAAGAAGTGTCACAGCACAGAACCAATCCGCAAAGACTGGGATAGGTGGGTGTTTGTTTGAGCTCTTGGATTACAAGAAAATCTCAGTCACAACACCAGCTAATAGAGCTCAGTGAGCACATACCACAAGGAATTAGAGTTACTGCAAAAGTAGCCTGGAAAAGTGACTAAACTAATGATCACAACCTTCAACAATCAAGGAATAGCATCCTGTAAGGAGGGAGAATCTTATTTCCAAAGTTACCATATCATTATGTTTAATTGTCTAGTTTTCAACTAAGAAAAATCACAAAGTATACAAAGAAAGAGAAAAGTATGACCCATTCAAAGGATGGGTGGATGGTTGGATGAATGGATGGATGGATGAATGGATGGATGGATGGACACACACATACCTACATTCATACATACATGCCTACATTAATACATATATACATGCATGCATACACAGAAACACTCTCTGAGGAAGCCCAGACATTGGATATACTAGACAGAGACTTTAAATCAACCGTCAAAGGAAAGCAATGTTTGCACCTATAAAAATAAGTGAATATTTCAGCATTATTTCTATAGAAAAGAGCTTTGAATTGTTTTGAACCAGGGACTGAGGTTCTCAAGTTCTGCATCATATTCACATCTAAGTGTCAACCAAGTCCTTAAAAATAAAAGTATTTGGGCTGGATGTTACCAGATGAATTGACCATCTCTAAAGACTGGCTAGCTAGATAACTTTTGATAAGCAGAAGCATCTTGAACAACTGCCCTCATGTGTCTGCCTTGATAAGTGATGACTGACTGACAAAATGTTTCCTTACAGTCCTGAATTAATTCAATTGTGTAAGTTGTGCTAAAGAATAATCCTGGTTCTGCCTACAAGAAGAAATAACCATATTTTTCAAGTACTTAGTATATGCTAGGCAATGTATTAAATACTCTACTTGGATATTTTCAAAAGAACTCTCTGAAATAAATGTAACTATTATCCTCATTTTACTGATGAGGGAAACCAGTCTTTTTTTTTTTTTTTTTAAGATTTTATTTGTTTATTTTACAGAGAGAGTAGGCAGAGTAGGCAGAGTAGGCAGAGAGAGGTGGGGGGAAGCAGGCTCCCTGCGGGGCAGAGAGCCGGATGTGGGGCTCGATCCCAGGACCCTGAGATCATGACCTGAGCTGAAGGCAGAGGCTTAACCCACTGAGCCACCCAGGTGCCCCTGAGGGAAACCAGTCTTAAAGAAGTTCAATAATTAACCAAAAAGCTCGGAGACGGCTAGTGAAAGACTAGAGATCTGAACATGAGTCGCCTTTCTCTAGAGCTTGTCTACACTTACCCCCTGCAGTGTCACCCAGATGCTGCTGACTGGAGCCATCCAGTTAATTTGGAGTATTTCTAAAAATTTTATCTATGCTTATTAAGAAAGTAAAACTCAGGTTTCTTATATTTGATTATCCAGTAAAAATTTATCAAGTCCATAATTTAGAACAGTCCTCTGGATTTAACATCTGACATTTAACATAATTAACATCAGACACATTCAGTAATAAAGACTATAAATAGCACCATAGTCTGCTAACTTAACTATTTTTACCTTAGAAACGTGTGACTCTCTTACTACTCAAAGTTTACCATGTGCATATGTTCTCTAATTCTAGAATTAAAGAAAACCCCAACTGGCTCCTATAGTTAATCCCTTGCCTTCCATTTAAAAAGGAAAAGAACAAACCTTTCAATTTTAAACAAACTTCTAGCAGCACGTGCCTTTCAGTTAGGTTGGTTCAGCTGAAAATTTGAATGACCTTTCAGTAATTGACATAATAAAAGGAAAGTAAAAGATATAAAAATATATGGCACATGTATATACCTGATGCAAAGTTATTGAAAAGGTAGAATAGCACAACTAAGTAATAAAAATGAGCAATTGTTACACCTAAGTGGTTTGGAAAATTCTTGGCAAGGAATTTAGTGGTAATAGATCTAAGGTTTTCATTCTGAAACTCATTATTCTTGCTTTTCACCTTGATGATTTAAAAGTCCTAAGTGAGAGACTGGACAAGGATGGTTGTGGGGGGAACCAGAGAAGGAAGAGGGCACAAGGAGAGAAAGATGGAGAAATTGTTGAGAATGGAAATGGGTCTTTACTTTTCAAGTGGAAAGGAAGCCCAACACTGAATGAGGGATACCCCACTGGAGAGAGCACATGGCACACCAAAAGTGAAGTACAGAAAGGAGTAATTCACCTGACTGTTGGATTTTTCTAGCAAACAGCATTGCTAAACCAGGCATCTTTTGTTATATGAGTGTCAAGAGAATACAGAGTCTAAATCCAACAAAGGAAATCATTGATTCAAAAAGAACAGATGAAAACCCATTGATAATGAGCCCCTGAGCAATTCAACCTCAAAGATATTTGGCAGTATACACTGAATGTGGCTCAGCTCCTTGGGGAATATCATGCCCAAAGATTCGTCTCAGGATTTTATGATCATTAGAAATTCTCTTTAATTAGGATGAATTTTATTTAGTACTGAGGTCACATTTATAAAAACTTTAGCTTGTCTGAGAGAGAAAAAAAAAAGCCAACGTACTGAAGGACTATTCCTAGTATTCAATCACAGCTTTGGAAGGTTTTGTTTACATCTGATATTCAACTCGTCAATTTCCAAATGTGTCACACTGCTTTGGTTTTACCTATCCTTGTTATCCAGGACATTTGGGCAAGGTTATAAATAATCACCTAGTCTCAATCCACTGTGCTGTAGGAAGACTAAAGTCTTTATCATACTGATGAGTTTTCAGGCTAATTTAGGAGAGTTTATAATTTTGACGATTTCAGCTGAAATTACCTCATATTTTCATCTAGACCTTTACAGTACAATGAAGGTTTTCCAAAATCAGCTGCCCAAGGCTCCAATGACCTCCATGTGCACCGCAGCTGGCTTTCCTGACAACTTCTCTAAATAGGTAATACCTAACCCAGACTATCCAGTGACCAATAACAATCTGATAATCCCACTGACAAAATTGTTCTTGTGTCCTCTAAGAAGACATTATGGGTAAGGACCCTTCTTGAATGCTGACTGCAAGAAAAATGTCTTAGTAGCTCTGGCATGTTCAAACCATCACATTCCAAAGAAAAGTCTGGCCTCTGACTAGCTTTGGAAGGCAACTTCTAAACCCTTGGAATATCCCTCCCAATAAGAGTACCTCTGTTCAGCCAGGGCCTTGGGTCATGCCAGGTAGTCTATGCTAACACTGTGGTTTATGACTGGGACCTTGGGCCACACAGTATCAGTTTAAACTCTGGAGGGGTCTAGAAGCTCAGAACGAAGGTCAGCCACATGACTGTTCTATGCCTCTCTCTCTGACCAAACCTCAATAAAAACTCTGGAGACAAAGGAGGAAATGAGCTTCTCTAGCTGACAGTACTCCATACGCACTGTCGCACATCACTGTGAGAATTAAACAGTGTTTGTACAACTCCCTAGGAAAAGATGCCTGGGAGCCCATGCAGAATAAATAAGCAAACTCAGTGTCTTCCATTAGGATCTAAATTTTTTTGTATCATATGTGTCAAAACAGACTAATCACATAATTTCCAAGACAAAAATTTTAAAGAAAGGACTCTGCTTTTGTCAATTTGGAATGGGATATTTATTTAGTGAACATGAGAATAATAGACTGCTAATTTGCATCTAACAGAATAAAACCTATTTATCTTTTATTGCAAGAATTTTTGATGTTTTAAATAAATCCTCCAGAAAAAGATTTTATTCTGTTAGGTGCAAATATAACAGTACTTGAAAGATGGTAGTTACTAAATAAATATTTGTTAAACACACAAATAAATGATTAGTTCTTAATGGAAGCTGGCCTCCCTGGTTTCTCTCTCTCTCTCTCTGTGTGTGTGTGTGTGTGTGTGTGTGTGTGTGTGTGTTTTCTTTTTTCCCTATATAAAAGCTCAGGTTAAGTATACCTGAGAATCAAAACCAAGCTGTGGGAAATGAGTAATTTCTACCTCACAACACCAAGGAAGCAGTTACCACTGGCAGGTACAACCAAAGATGGCCTTTTGTAAACTGGTTGCCATCTCCCTATTGGCCACCTTCTAATCACTTTGCATTCTTGACTGATGCCCAAACTTCTGGATCATAGCCTACCATCTGGACTTCTGTCCTCCTCCAAGGGCACTGTCTACACTGGGCCACTGCTCAGTTGTTAATTCATTACATCGACTAGAGCAAAATGTCCTCCTCGCTATCACTCAAATGTTTTTCCAACAGCAAGAACTGCCAACTATCCTTCATTACAAACTCCATCCTAATACCCAGTTTAACAATATGTGATTTGGGCATTAAGAATAAATTTTGTTAGAGATACGCCCAGAGAAGTAGTCCTTCTCTAAATTTTTAGGGATAACAGTTTTAAAAAGGAGATGTTGAAAGAGCAAACAAAATCACGGAATGGTTAAGGTCTGGGCTGGAATGTTCCAGACCTGCCGGCCAGGCCCAGCCAGCTGCCTGTGACTTTCCACACATCAGCAAGTTCCCCTCATAAAAGGTTTACAGCTCAAAGCCAGGCTGGCTGCAGACAGAGTTAAACCAACACAGCACAAAAAAGTCAGGGGGAAAACAGTGTGAGACCAATTAAAACAAATTGGTAATGAAAGCAACAGCTGGATGTCAACATGTTCTGCTCTGTTAATGGGATGTCGACAGGGGTGATTTTTAGAGAAACTGGTGCTGTCTGAAGGAGAGGAGAGACCAGCTCCCTAATGGGACAGAGCAGGCCTGTACCCCACCAGAGGCATTCCTGCCCACTCACTTGGGAGGCCACCTGCACAGATGAAAACCTGTGCAAGAAACCTTTCTCTCTTCAAAGGCCTCCCACCAAAATGCCGCCACAGGGAATGACATCCCTGCCACCTACTGCCGGGCCCATTTGACAAACAGTGTTATGACACAAGAGGAGAGCCAATGCAGCCTGAAGAGCACTCGAAGTCCGAGGCCTGGGTTCTGAGTCCAGCACTGTCACTATGACCTCATTTGCAAAGAGAGGAAAATAATACTTTTTTTTTTTTTTTTTGCCTGCTTACAGAAGTATCTTGAAGATGACATGAGAAATTATACAGGAAGACAGTTTACATATTGCAACCACGGCCCTCCTATAAGGAGCTCTTCTTAAATAGCTGCTTCATGTTTTTGAAAATTGGTTTCATAACTGTCCCCGAGTATGTAAAGATGAGTCTGGTGTTGAACCACCTGGTTCTTCTCAGAGCACAGGGCAAATCCGGACCTTATTGCTGAGAAATCTTAGGGGAGATGTCAAACCACATGTTGGCTGAGTGTGTATATGTGCCGGAACTTTTAACCATCCCATCGTCATAACAACCATCTGAATTGGGTATTATCAGACAAAGAAATGGAGGCTCAGAGTGGTTAAGTAAGTCACCCAAAGTCACAAAGCTATTCAATTTGGGAACCAGGACTTGAACCACAAAGCCTTTGCTTTTACTCATTGTGCTACATTCTTGCCTTCATTTTCCTCATACTAATGCAACAGGGGGTTGATATGGGATTAAGCCCCAAAGGCCAACAACAAAGCAATATATGCCATGGGCCTAAATACCAACCACTTAGCAGGATCAACCCTGCGGTAACTTGACTTTCCGTTCAAGAAGACAGCTTTAAGTGGTCAGTCCAAGGAGATACCTCACCCCCTCCTAAGAAGTGGTCCTTTTGGGGGATGTGGTGTTTTCTGAAAACATCTGAAAGTATCCCATGAGAGGGCATCAGCTGTGAGCAGCTACCAAGCCCAGAAAGGGCACCATGCCAATTCAGAGGAGTATCAGCCAACAGAAATGTTTTCTACCACCTACCACAACTCCAAGCCCTACATCTGACCTTGCTGGAGCCTGGGCTGCCAACTGAGAAGGAACAGATGAGGAGAAAGACAACACAGGGGGATGAGAGAAAGAGAATAAACATCCCACCACCCACCATGGCAGGTCCCCAGTTGAAGGAAGGAAGATGTGTGGACTCAGAATTAAATAAGGAATTTTATTATCCCTGGACTTCACATTTTAATTACTGTTCTTGAGACTGCCTGTGCACTGAGGACTTTTTTGTTTGTTTTTTTAAATCTACTATATGGGGAAACTAGAAAAACTATGGTAACTTCCCACATTTTCATTCAATGTTAGGAAAGAACTGGGCCCCTGAGGGAGTTTGGAGTTAAAAAAAGAAAAACATTTGTTGCTTTATGGATTACTCCACTCTTTAAAAATACTTACACTTTCAAGAGAAATTAAGGAGTCAATCCCATTTACAATTGCACCCAAAACTATAAGATACCTAGGAATAAACCTAACCAAAGAGACTAAGAATCTATACACAGAAAACTATAAAGTACTCATGAAAGAAATTGA
>NW_019154143.1:3111515-3203850 GCF_002288905.1 Enhydra lutris kenyoni
GAAAGTTTATACAGAAAGATATATAAATAGTAGAAAATATAGATGTTAGTCTTCCAAGAAATGAAGGAGAAGTGAAGGAAGGGAAGGGAAGGGAAGGGTAAAAAGAATATGGAATAAAATTCCTTTACAGAAGATAAAACAATAGGAGTATGTGTGTACACATACACAAGGTAACTTTAGTCATAGGTTTACCAGAAGTCCAAAAATATAACTTATTCACAAAACCGCTCATTTTCTCCCATACAGGCAATTCTTAAATAATTGGTTATTACAAAAAATGTAATTTTAGTAATCAAATAAATCATGAAGACTATAAAACCTAATGAATATCAAGAAACATAATCTCCCTCGACAGTCAACCTGCTACTATCCTTGGAACGAAGGCTCTGGAGCCAAGTGGCAGAAGCTTTCAAGTCTCCTTCTGAATTTTCTTCAGAACTGGGCTTTCTATTGATTTAGTGTTCATGTAACACACAATCAACAGATCTCCAAAGTGGGAACAAAAATTACATTCATTACCATCGGTTATGCGCACACATCATCCATTATTTCCTTCTCAGAGCATCCCTATGAGGTAGTCAATATTATCTACACTTTGAGACAGATGCTTCCAGTTATGGAATGAAGATGTTACTAGGATAAAAGTTACAGCATAGAGAATAGAGTCGATGGGACTCTACCAGTGTTGTGCGATGACATACAGTAGCTGCATACCAACTTGCCAAACCATGATGTTGTACACCTGAAACTAAAGCAACATTGTAAATCAGTGACACTTCCATAAAAAATAAAAATTAAAAAAAATAAATATTATTTAAATAAAAAATTTAAAAAAATATATATATATATCCCCATTTAACAGATGAGAATATTGGCACTCAGGTTATGTCATGCTCAGTGATGCCAAAGCTGAAACCAGAGCCCAGGACTCCTGAATACCACTGGAGAATAATTGCCGGCACCTTACAATGTGTTCCTTCTCAACACAACTAAAATGTCAGAGCAGGATTCATTTCAGTGAAGGAGCAACTTTACTGAATTAGCTCATTAGTTTGAACAATTTTGGTGACATCTATAGGGTTTTCTATATAGAAGATTTTATCATTCACAAACAGAGATAATTTTACTTCTTCTTTTCATATTTGGAAGACTTTTATTTCTTTTTCCTGCCTAATTGCTCTTGCTAGGACATCCAGTACCATGTTGAATGTAAGTGGTGAAAGTGGATGCCCTTGTCTTATTTCCAATCTTAGAGAAAATAGCTTTTCACTATTGAGTATGACTTCAGCTGTGGTCTTGTTATACATGGCTTTTTTTATGTTGAGGTACATTCTTCTAAACGTAATTTGTTGAGAATTTTTATCATGAAAAGACATTTAATTTTGTCAAATGCTTTTTCTGCATCTATTGAGATGATTATAGGATTGTTATTCTTCAACCTGTAAATGTGGTGTATTACATGGACTTGCTTATTTTGAAGCATCCTTGCATTCTAGAGGTAAATCCCACTTGATTATCGTATATGATCCTTTTAATGTGCTGTTCAATTCAATATGCTAACATTTTGCTGGGGATTTTTGCATCTATGTTCATCAGGGATATTGGCCTATAATATTCTACTCTGTGGTATCCTTGTCTGGCTTTGGTGTGAAGACATGCTGATGAGGACAATGCTGGTCTCACAAAAAGACTTCAAAAGTATTCCCTCCTCTTCAGTTTTTTGAAAGAACTTGAGAAGGACTGGTATTAATTTTTCCTTAAACGTTGGTAGAATTCATCAGTGAGGCCATCTGGTTCTGGGCTTTTCTTTGTCAGTAAGTTTTTGATTATGCTTCAATCTCTTTATTCTTTATTGGTGTTGTCAGACTTTGTATTTCTTCCTAATTCAGAGATAGTAATTTGTATATTTCCAGGAATACATTTATTTTCTAGGTTATCATACTTATTGGTATATAATTGTTCATACTAGTCTCTTAACGATCCTTTGTATTTCTTTTCTTTTTTTTTTTGGATTTTATTTATTTATTTGACAGATAGAGATCACAAGTAGGCAGAGAGGCAGGCAGAGAGAGAGAGGAGGAGGCAGGTTCCCTGCTGAGCAGAGAGCCGATGTGGGGCTCGATCCCAGGACACTGGGACCATGACCTTAGCCGAAGGCAGAGGCTTTAACCCACTGAGCCACCCAGGTGCCCCGATCCTTTGTATTTCTATGGTATCAGTTGTAATGTCTCATCTTGTTCCTACAATTTTTTTATAAGTCTTTTGTCTTACTTAGTCTAGCTAGAGGCTTGTCAAATTTATTTATCTTTTCAAAAACTCCAGCTCTTAGTTTCATTATCTTTTCTACTGTTTTTCTAATCTCTAATGCATTTCTGCTCTAATCTTTATTATTTCCTTTCTCCTGCTTATTTTGGGCTCAGTTGGTTCTTTTTTTTTCTAGTTCCTTGAGTTGGAAAGTTAAATTGCTTATTTGAGACCTTTATTTTTTTAGAGTGGGAGGGAGAGGGGGTTACAGGCAGAGGGAGAAGAAGAAAGGGAATCTTAAACAGACTCCACGTCCAGCATGACGTGCTATGTGGTGTTCAATTCACAACTCTGAGATCATGACCTGAGCCCAAATCACGAGTCAGATGCTTAACCAACTGAGCCACCCAGAGGTCCCACAACCTTTCTTTTCTTAATGTAGGTATTTACCAATATAAATCTCCCTCTTAAGAACTGGCTTTCCAAGCTGAGCTGTTTTGTTCTCTTTTTGCCTTACTTGAAGAGGCATTATTAATAGAAGAGCCTCTCCTGGGCAACCCTATTTCTAGTTCCCCTCCTACCTCCTTCCCTTCTTTTGTAACCCCATTCACACTTGCCTCTCTTCCCAGGATTTCCTGGCCAAACTTCCAGCTGCTTCTCCTAGCTGCCATCTGAACCCAAGTAGAGACAAGTTTATCCCTCTTAGGGGGTAAATTTTAGAATTGCATGCTTTCTCTCAATCCCAAAAAGCCAGACCAGATGTGAGAGCCTCCAGTATATTTCCCCTAGAGGAGTGACCTGAAGTATTCAAAGGTAAGCACCTTCCCCCAAATCAGCAGAATTGAACTGGCTGCCAGTGGGAGCTCACACAAAATCTGCAGAGGCTCCCAAGAGTCCTCAATGAGCTACACACACAGCTCTGGCTACAGAGAGTGAAGACATGCAGGGGGCTAGGAGCACACATGGGTTATGCAGTTGATGGAGGGGTGGTGTACAATAGATGATGCATCCTGGCAGTTTTTTTAGCAGGCTACTGGGTGAAGTTTGCCAGACAATTAGTGGAAATCATGGCCTCTGTTGAATTCTGTGACCTGGTTGCTGTGAACCCCCAACCTTTTCCCTGCTCCTAGCAGCCTCAACTTTAGCCATTCCCATCCCCGCTTCAGTGTTCTGGATGGGTGAGGAAATAGTGAGCCTCTTAGGCATTGCCCACATGCCTGGGAAAGCCAAGCACTCACCACACTCTCATTTTGTCCTAGGGGAGAAACAGTGGGCCAGAGGGGTCTCTCTTGGCAATGAGCTCTGCCATCTTAGGGGAGGAGTGATATAGGTAAAGTGAAACTGTTCTTCTTACCCACTGCGGTGTATCTATTCTTGGAATTTTTGGTCCAAGGGTGTGCTGGGACCTTTCTGCTGGACTCCCGGGCTCCCACAAAGATATTCTTCTCCATGGGTGTTTGTCAAAAGAAGTTTCTGGAGGAAGTGGGGAGAGGAAATGAGAACTGAAAACCACTATTCCATCCTCTTACTGATGTTGCATTCCTCAACATCCATTTTTAATTTTTTTAAATTCCCTTACCTAGTATTTAATGTATAGCAATCAATAGTATTCAATGGATATTTTATAATTACACAAATATATACAACTGATTTACTAATTTGTACAGTACTATAAAACTAGAATATATATATATAACTGACATGTTTATATATCAAGCTGATAGGTATTCCATTTCTTTATGAGATGTAACACTGGAGAATTTCTATATTATTAATATTTATGTATGTTAGTAAATATATTTATGTGTAATATATATTTAACATCTATATAATTAAAATATAAATAATTATAGCATCTATATAATTAAAATATACTGATAGAGAAATACTTGATTACATTGGGGAGAGAAGGTACATTTTAATTAAGACTTAAAATCCAGAAGCCATATAAGAATAGATTGATAACTTTACATAAAAATGAAAATCTTCAATATCACATAAAATATTGTAAGGAGAGTCAAAAAAGACAAACAAGAAAAATATCTATAAGTTATTTTATAAGTACAGGACTAATTTGCTTAATATGTATAAGCACCTAGAAATTGAAATTAAGTCGAAAGAGGTAGTTTACATTAAGGATATTCATACAAAAAATTTGCTCAAATTTACTCATGATAAAAGCAATGCAAATTACAATCACGAGACACCATTATTTACTTATTAGAATAGAGAAAAGGTTTTTTCAATAGTAAGATTATATTGAGATCCACACTTCTTAGGCACTACAGGTATGAGTATAAATTCATACAGCCCCTATAAAGGACAATTCAAAAATATCAATCAAACTTACAAATTCATTTATCCTTACCCCAGAAATCCCACTTCAGGAAACCAACTCATAAATATGCTTGCCTCTATTTAAAATGATATATTTATAAAGTTATTTATTAGAGTTTTTTTTTTTCAAAATCCAAAAATTGTATTCATTCAAATCATTATCTACTGGGATATAGACAAATATAGTAGAACTCTACAATAGAATATTACAAAAGCTGCAAAAAAAAAAAAAAAAAAGCAGAAACTCTCTTTTCTAGTTACTGCTGCCACATAACAAATCATCCTAAATTTCATGATATAAAACAACCACCATTTTCTTATGCTCATGGATTATCTGGGTCAATAATTCAGAAAGGGCACAGTAGGGACACCTTACCTCTTTTCTACCAGATATGGGGGCCTCAACTGGGAAGGCATGAAGGCTAGGAGCTAACTCCACTGCTGGACACTGAAGTACTGGGAAGGTCTGCTCACTTATAATAATGGTGAGGACTGCCAGCTCTGGAATTTCCGCTGTAGTTAAAGCTACAATACCTACCCATGGCCTCTCCATGTGATTTCTTAAGCTCCTTACACCCTAGTGGCTGGGTTCCAAGAGGAGCATCCTAAAAAGAAAGTGAGGAGGAAGCTGTATTGCTTTCTTTGTCCTAGCTTTGTCACCCAGTATCATTTCCTTCATAGTTACATTCAGATTGGACTCATGTCTTGATGGAAGGAATGTCTAAGCCACATTGGAAAAAGAACGGGTGGGAGGGAACTATTGATGTTGCCATTTCTGGAAAATACAATCTGTTCCACTACTATGGAAAGACAGGATATAGAATTAAGTCAAGAGCAAGGTATTGAAATGCATGGAATATGCTACTGCTTATGAAAACAAAAGGGAAGAACTAACTATGGATAAAGAACATGAAAAAATATGTAAGAGACTAATAAAAATAGCTAAATATTGTAGGAGAAGTTTAAGGAGCTTATTTTTAAAAAAGGGGGCGGGGGGTAAATGAGGCCAGAAAGAAAACTATCTCTTCTTTCTCTTCTCTTTTCTTCAAACATGAAAACATGCATCCTCTGAAAAAAGTGTAAAAACAATAATAACTGATAAACACAGTGACAAGCAACAAACATTTACACACACGTGTAGATAATTCTCCCTCTAAAATAATTATGTGGATTTATGATCTTTCCAAGTTTAAAGAAGTATTTACAGGTGAATCAAGAAAGAGCACCTTTCTTGATCCTTAAAATCACCTTAAATATTCTTTATGCTTAGAAAGAGAAAACTGACTTTTCCGCACTCATACTTTCTATTGAGGTCAGTGATAACTCACCGGCACTATAAGGCTCAGACTCAATTCTTCCTCACAGCATTTTGATTCTCACTGAAGGTTAAAATGCCAGTTGATTTTGAATGTTTGATAATAATCTCTCTCTTCTCTCTTTACCTCCCTCTCTCCTAATAAGCACTATTAATTTAGTGTTATCCTGGGACTGACTATTTATTATCGACTTCAAATGTATCATATAATCTTCACAATAACATTATGAGGAAGGAACTATTATTTTGCCAGTTTTACAGATGAGTTTGCAAAATACCAAAATATACACATAGTATGTAATGGAGACTGTGCCTGTAAAGGTTTGATCACCTCCAAAATTTAAATCCCTGAACTCAATTTCAAGACCTCAAATTCTAACACCTGGAGCTAACAGTCCTTTAGAAAATCCTTTAACAAACCACAAGGTCATTCAGTTGGAGGTAACTCTAAAGAGTACTTAAACCAACCTCTTCAATTATAGAAAAGGAAATTAAGGTTGGGGAGACAAGTCATCCTGCAAACCCCATGCAGCTTTGTGGAGTAGAATCTAGATCTCCTGACTCCCAATGAAGTATGCTTCTTTCCACAGCAAATGTCCTCCTTCAGACAGGAATTCACTTGGCAACCTATAACCCTTTCACAACTACCTGTGACAGGTTGTGTTCAGATCTAATCCATTTTGAGGTGTACTCACAGTAGCTGCAATAGCTGAGTGGGAGGCTGATCAGCATCACAAAGGGAGAGGAATGGCCCACTTCCTCTTGGCCTTAAAAAGATTCTAATTATGCTAATGTATTTAGACAACATTATTTATGACTGGTACAGGAGGCTCCTAACAAACAACCACGGAATTAGAATGGGCCCTAACCTGAGAATTCCTGTCAGTTTTGCAGATGAAGGACACACCCAGAGGAAGGTATTTTAGATTCTGCCACTGTCCCTGGACTTCAAGCAGGATATCACCAGGAGCCATTTTGACTTACTAAGGCTAACTTTCAATGTTCCTACTGCCCAGTTTATCCTGTGGGTGAAGTGAAGAGTATGTCCCAGCAGGAGCATAGACATACAATATCCATTCACACGTGTAGGAATGACTTCCTGAGCATCCTCTCTGTACCCCATCCTCTCCAGGCCAGGAAGCAGCAAGACAGAGATGATCAGGTCCAGTCACTGACAGCTGCTAACCAACCAGCACAAATGGATCAACTCACTTCCCTTGTCTATGCCAAATGTTAGCTACTTTATAATCCCTCAATTCTTCAATCAAAAACAAAACCAAAAGAGAAAGCCGGATTTTTTTTTTTTTCAGTTTTCTTGAGACATAATTGACAATGATTTTTTTAAACCTCCAGTTTAAGCCTAGTATTTCACACACATTTTTGTTTCCATGCACTAATCAATGCCAATACTCTTACTGTAGGTAAGAGGCAGACTTCGAAAAACTGGCTATGCATTAAATCCCTAGTATTCCACCTATAGCCAAAGCCAAGTTTACGGTTGTAGTGGAAGGCATTTAAAAAAGCACCATAAGAGAATCCAAATAGGAACATGAAGGCCCTTTAGTGGAAATTAACTTTGGATAGGACAATCGATGAAGTTTAAGTTATTTATGTCTTTCTTATATGATTGTCTCATATCAGATATTCACAAGCTAAGGCAAGTCTGTGACTTTTTCAGAGATGGCTGCCTTACCCAATGTGCTATTAACTGCTGTTAAAGAACAACACCTAGTTCGAAAGAACTCAAATACATGGAGGCTAAAGAGCCTCCTACTAAAGAATGAATGGGTCAATCAAGAAATTAATGAAGAATTTAAAAAATTCATGGAAAAAAATGAAAATAAAGACACAACTGTATAAACTCTGTGGGACACAGCAAAGGCAGTCCTGAGAAGAAATTATATAGCAATATAAACCTTTCTCAAGAAAGAAAAAAGTTCTCAAGTACACAACCTAACCCTATACCTAAAGGAGCTGGAGAGAACAGCAAAGAAAGCCTAAACCCAGCAGAAGAGGAGAAATAATAAAGATCAGAGAAGAAATCAATGAAATAGAAACCAGAAGAACAGTAGAATAAATGAAACTAGGAGCTGGTTCTTTGAAAGAATTCATAATATTTATAAGCCCCTGGCCAGACTTATCAAAAATAAAAGAGAAAGGACCCAAATTAATAAAATCATGAATGAAAGAGGAGAGATCACAGCCAACACCAAAGAAATACAAACAATTATAAGAACATATTATGACCAACTATATGCCAGCAAAATTTGACAATCTGGAAGAAATGGATGCATTCCTAGAGACAAATAAACTACCACAACTGAACCAGGAAGAAATAGAAAACCTGAATAGACCCATAACCAGGAAGGAGATTGAAGCAGTCAAAAATCTCCCAACAAAAAGAGCTCAGGGCCAGAAGGCTTCCCAGAGGAATTCTACCAAACGTTTAAAGAAGAATTAATACCTATTCTCCTGAAACTGTTCCGAAAAAACAGAAATCGAAGGAAAACTTCCAAACTCATTTTATGAGGCCAGCATTACCTTGGTCCTAAAACCAGATAAAGACCCCATCAAAAAAGAGAATTACAGACCAAGATCCTTGATGAACACCGATGTGAAAATTCTCACTAAAATACTAGCCAACAGGATCCAACAGTACATTAAAAGGATCAATCCCATGACCAAGTGGGATTTATTCCAGGGCTGCAAGGTTGGTTCAACATCTGCAAATCAATCGATGTGATATAATACATTAATAAAAGAAAGAACAAGAACTATATGATACTTTCAATAGATGCTGAAAAAGCATTTGACAAAGTACAGGATCCTTTCATGATCAAATTCTTCAAACTGTAGGGACAGAGGGTACATATTTCAATATCATCAAAGCCATCTACGAAAAACCCACAGTGAATATTAATCTCAATGGAGAAAACCTGAGAGCTTTTCCACTAAGGTCAGGAACACGGCAGGGATGTCCATTATCACCACTGCCATTCAACATAGTACTAGAAGTCCTAGCCTCAGCAATCAGACAACAAAAAGAAATTAAAAGCATCTAATTGGCAAAGAAGTTGTTAAACCCTCACTCTTTGCAGATGATATGATACTGTATGTGGAAAACCCAAAAGACTCCACTCCGAATCTGCTAGAACTTGTACAGGAATTCAGTAAAGTGTCAGGATATAAAATCAATGCACAGAAGTCAGTTGCATTTCTATATACCAACAACAAGACAGAAGAAACAGAAATTAAGGAGTTGATCCCATTTACAATTGCACCCAAAACCACAAGAGTACCTAGGAATAAACCTAACCAAAGAGGCAAAGAATCTGTACTCAGAAAACTACAAAGTACTCATGAAAGAAATTGAGGAAGACACAAAGAAATGGAAAAATGTTACATGCTCATGGATTGGAAGAACAAATATTGTGAAAATATCTACACTACCTAAAGCAATGTACACATTTAATGTAATCCCTATTAAAATATCATCATTTTTTTAAAGAAATGGAATAAATAATCCCAAAATCTATACGGAACCAGAAAAGACCTCTAATAGCCAGAGGAATGTTGAAAAAGAAAGCCAAAGTTGGTGAGATCACAATTCCAGACTTCAAGCTCTATTACAAAGCTGTCATCATCAAGACACTATGGTACTGGCACAAAAACAGACACATAGATCAGTGGAACAGAATAGAGAGCCCAGAAATAGACCCTCAACTCTATGGTCAACTAATATTCGACAAAGCAGGAAAGAATGTTCAATGGAATAAAGACAGTCTCTTCAACAAATGGTGTTGGGAAAATTGGACAGCCATATGCAGAAGAATGAAACTGGACCATTCCTTATACCACACACAAAAAGAGACTCCAAATGGATGAAGGACCTTAATGTCAGGCAGAAATCCATCAAAATCTTTGAGGAGAACACAGGCAGCAACTTCTTCAACCTCAGCCACAGCAACTTCTACCTAGAAACACAGGCAAGGGAAGGCAAGGGAAGCAAGAGCAAAAATGAACTATTGGGACTTCATCAAGATCAAAAGCTTTTGCACAGAAAAGGAAACAGTCAACAAAACCAAGAGACAACTGACAGAATGAGAGAAGATATACACAAATGACATATCAGATAAAGGCTAGTATCCAAAATCTATAAAGAACTTATCAACCTCAACACCCAAAGAACAAATAATCCATTCAAGAAATGGGCAGAGGACATAAAGAGACATTTCTGCAAAGAAGACATCCAGATGGCCAACAGACATATGAAAAAGCACTCCATATCACTCAGTATCAGGGAAATACAAATCAAAACCATAATGAGATACCACCTCACAAAAGTCAGAATGGCTAGACTAACAAGTCAGAAAATGGCAGATGCTGGCGAGGATGAGGAGAAAGGGGAACCCTTCTACACTGTTGGTGGGAATGCAAGCTGGTGTGGTCATTCTAGAAAACAGCATGGAGGTTCCTCAAAAAATTGAAAATAGAGCTACCCCACAACCCAGCAATTACACTACTGGGTATTTACCCTAAAGATACAAATGTAGTGATCCTAGTGGAATACTATGCAGCCATCAAAAGAAATGAAATCTTGCAATTTGCAACAACGTGGATGGACTAGAGGGTATTATGCTGAGTGAAGTAAGTCAATCAGAGAAAGACAATTATCATATGATCTCCCTGATACGTGGAATTCGAGAGGCAGGGCAGGGGGCTTCGGGAGTAGGGAAGGAAAAAATGAAACAAGATGGGATCAGAAGGGAGACAAACCATTAGAGACTCTTAATCTCACAAAACAAACTGAGAGTTGCTGGGGGATGGGGGGGTAGGGATAGTGTGGCTGGGTTATGGACATTGGGGAGGGTGTGTGCTATGGTGAGTGCTGCGAAATGTGTAAACCTGATGATTCACAGACCTGTACCCCTGGGGCAAATAATACATTATATGTTAATAAAAATAAAAAATTTAAAAAAAAAAGATCAACACCGGCTGAGCTGTGTGGAGAACGAAAGAGCCCGGTACTATAAATAAATCTAACTAAGTATTGTTTATTATTCTTGATTTCCAAGACCTTAAAATATCATTACGTTTGACTCTGTTTCCAACAGACATCATAAAGCTCAAGTGCAGGGGAAAAAAAAAAAAGACCGGCTCTACAGCTTAAACTGATACAAGTAGGTACCAAGCCTGTCCCATTGGGGTATTAGAAATACACCTTTCTCTGAGCTTGAACTGCTGCTCCCCTATATAATGTACAGATTTTCTTTTTAATTTTTTCATAACTTTTGTAAATTTTTTTCAGTATGCTTTATTCTGATATGATACTGCTTAATACATACATTGCGTCCACCATGACTTAACATTCTCATATCCCAAATATGCAGTAACACGTCATGCAAAGATTACTACCCTATGAGAAAGGAAATTTGAGTACTTAAACAAGTACTATCACTTCACAGCTAACTTTGAATAAGTAATAAACTCTGGACAATACGTCAAATCTATAAAATGAGGTTAATCGGGCTCTGCCCTAATTTTCCATCACAAGTTTTATAAACCACAAATGGTGGATGCCTGGATGGCTGAGTTGTTTCAGCATCTGACTTTGGCTCAGGTCATGATCCCAGGGTCCCGGGTTGGGCTACCTGCTCAGCAGAGGGTCTGCTTTTCCCTCTCCCTCTACCGCTCCCCTTGATTGTGCTCTCTTATCTCTATCTTTCTCTCTCTCTCTCTCTCTCTCAATCTTAAATATATAAATAAATAAAATCTTTAAAAAACACCCACAAATGGGAAAATTCATGTGAACAGTGCTTTGAATTTCATAAACCATAATAAACTTTTAAAGCATTATCTAAAGTCAAGATTAAAGTTGTTTAAAAGAAATCACTTAAAGCAAGCTGTCACCTCATTAGTGACGCTTCTTACCTGTCCCAAAGATAGTGTATTAGGTCTCTCCACAGAAATAGATGTATATATGTATAGATGTATTATATTTATATGTATATAAATATAAGAATACATATATGTATACTTAAATATGTATATGTATATATGTGTGTGTATATACAGAGAGCAATTTCTTTTAAGGGGATGGCTTATGTGACTGTAGAGGCTGGCAAGTCCAAATCTGAAGAATAAACCAGCAAGCTGGAGACCCAAGGAAGAGTTGTAGTTCAAGTCCAAAGGCAGCTTGCTGACAGAATTCCTTCTCCTTCAGGAAGGTCAACTGTTTTCTGTTATGATCTTCAACTGACTGGATGTGGGCCCATCCACATTACCACATAATGGAGGGTAAACTGTTTTACTCAAAGTCTACTAATTTAAATGTTAATCTCATCTTTAAAAAAAATATGTTCAAAAAGAAAAAAATATGTTCACAGGAACATTCAGGCCAGTGTTTCATCATTTATCTGGGTATTGTGGCCTAGACAGTTGACACACAAAAATTACCACCACAGAGAGTTACCAATGAGGATTATCACAGAGAAAATACACAGAAGAATAAAGACTTTTTCATCTCCCCCAACCCACATCTATAGCACCTTGTATGAAAAAAATGCACAAAAAATGTTTATTGAATAAGCAGATGAAAACTAGAAACAGGTGTAGGTTAATATAGTTTCATGGTACCTTGAATTCATCTATAAATATCAAAATGAAGAGGAAACATCCAAAAGGCAAAACTGTGGATATTCAAGGGGTTGTCATACAAAATAGTTAGGATATGACACGGAGAGTACCTGACTTTCCCTTTCTTTGCCTGCTTCTCAGGCTCTGAAGTCATCATCTTATCCAGTACTGGCCCTCTTTCGTGCCCCCTTTCATTTGTTATAAAGTTCATACAGAACTCTAGTTTACTGACCTACCCTTGTTTTCAGCACCATATCCATAAATTAAATGAACTATGCACACAACATTACCCTGCAAAAGATAACCTACCTCAGGTGGGAATTTCAAGGAATTACAAGCTTTAAAAAACCTAGTAAAATATCCCGTGTTTTATAATATTTTTATAAGTACCACTAGCTTGAAAAGAAAGAAAATAGAATGTGGTGATATCCAATCCCTCTATTGCTACACCTTTCTATTTAATCCAACAGCATTGGCTGAGTTGTGTAAATAATTAACCACGTCATGGTTTCTAACCCAACTAGGTTTGGAAAATGGTAATTTATTAGGCACAATTAATCAACATTTCATGCCAGCTGTAATATGGTTGTAAAACCAAGTATTGCTGTATGTTGTTTTGAAAGTACAGAATCTAAAAGGGAATTATTACCTGAAAAATAGTCAGGTGTCAATTGCACTTCATGCTCTGCCAGGTAAATTGATAAAGAAGTATTTAGAATTGGCATATTTCTCCTGGCAGCTGTGCTGAAATGGCCATCAGGGTTGGTTAATTCCCAAGACAAAGGGTTGTAAATTTGCCCTTTGATAACTCATGCCCAGGAATGGAGCAAATAAAATCTCCCAAGGAAAAAGTAGACACTTCCTTCCTTGCTATGGTTGCTGTGCTGGGGTGAAGTAAGAATCATACTTAGACTCATAATATCTGACTATAAGTTCCTCTTCAGCCACATACATGTGGAGTGACTTGGCCATTACATAAATAAATGCTTAAATGTTGTTTTCTATCTATGACTAATGGAGATATAAGAAACATCATCATCTACTATTTAGAAACACAGTATATGAGTTATTCCCAAGAGAGAATTTCCTGTCATAAAGATACATGATTAATAATTATCCTCAGGTACTACAATGGCTCAGAGTCTACACCAACTAAAAATCTCAAAACACAAATAAGATCTCATCACATCATTAGGAAAACTAAGCTTTCTGAGCCTTTTAACCACTGATATTTTTTGGAACTCTAAAAAAAAAAAGATTATGAAGTATACTAACATTAGCATTCCATAATAAAACTTTATAGTAATTTGAAATTCATTCGAAACTGTGTACATATTAATTCATATTAATCATCCCAACTTTCCCCTACAGAGAAAAGTGGACTTCCAAATTGACAAATGATATTTGAAAGTCACTGACAACCCAAATACTTCCTCATAGGTATAATCACAAAGCAAGCCTAACTTCTGTCTTACCTCCTCACTTAGAGTCTTTAAGGTCATATCAAAATCTCATCTTTGTAAATTGTGCAACACTTTACTTTTTGTTTGTATCTATTCTTAATATATAAAGTATATATATGAAGATATACTGGATATATCAGGATACTAATCTGTGTGTATCAGGATGAATTAGATAGAAACAGACTTTGTTTTCATGGAGCTTACTTCCTAGGATGTTAAAACTGCAGAGTAGTTTGGAACACATGGAAGATGTGTAAGGAGTGCCTTTTATCCTTATGCCCACAGAAATAAATCAAACTTACCCTTCAACACCTAGTTTAAATGCTACCTTCTCTATAAATCCTCTCCTGATATCTGGCCCATTTGGAAGTGAATTTTTCCTCCTTTCAAAACCCATAGCAGTTCATTATACATTTATCCATCTCCTCACTCAACATATATTTGATGAATGCTTACTCTGTGCACAGAGTAACCATTCAAAAGAAAGACACTCGCTGAATGAACCAATGAGTGCATGGATGTGAGCCAACCAAGTAAAATTTATCATCCACTCGGTAAAGACCAGGATTGATGCTAAGTGCCCTACATGCACTTTTTTTTATCCCACAATAGTTCAAAGTGGTAGAGATTATTCAAAAGTCTGGGGTCTGTGGATAAAACAAAGAAAGGTCCTTTGAACCTTACATTCCAGGGGGGAAGTCAGGCAATAGTTAAATTAAAAAATAAATACATAATAGTTAGGTGGGATATCATAACTTAGTGTTTAATGTCATGAGGAAATGTAAAGCATGAAACCGGGATAGGCAGGGAGAGTGATGTAATTTTAGACAGAGGATTGAATTTGAGTGGTCTTAGGAATGAAGGAGTAGAACAAAGGACATACGTGAAGGAAGAGCATTCCAGTCAGAGGGAAAAGCACCTGTGACACCCCTGAGGCCAGAACATGGGAATGTGGCTGAAGAGGAGTAAGCGGGCAAAAAAGAGAAAACTAAGTCAGAAAGCAAGCTAAAATGCAGAGTTGTAGTATCTAGTAGATCATGTGAAGGAATGTGGTAGAAAATCAATATGAAACTGCCTTAAAATTTTGAAGTGTTTAAATTTCAAGAAAGCAGATGTAGTATGGTATAATATAGCAGGAAGAACATTATACTTGCATCCAAAAAATAAGCCCTGAAGAGAAGTAAACATGTGGATTCCTTCCTCAGACCAGGTTATTAAAATTCCCTGAGACTGTTCTCTGTTTTTTAAAATGAAGACAGTATTGCCTGAAGGCAGGGGTGAGAACAATACGGTCCTCAAATCTAAGAGTTAAACCTTAAAACTGGCACAAGTTATATGCAATCCCTTTTATATGAAAAGTGCCTTGAGGAAGAAAAAGTATTCCCTAAGCTGGAAGCAGAAAGGGAAAGAATCTGGCTGTTACTATATTGATAAAAAATCACATATCTCAAGAAAGAATGAGTCCATCAGAAAATGAATCAGTCAGCAAGGAGCAGGACAGAAAGGAAGGCATGAATTATCAGTATGCCTCCAGCACTGACTGGAGAACAAAGTGTCCTAGGAAGATAAAATGATGCAAACGTGTCCGATTCTCCTTATTGTCAAGACAGATCTATCAGACCATCAGAGTCTGATACCGTTAAACAAATGAGTTATCCGGCCAACTCTTCTTGTTCTGATTCCATGCTCACAAGCTACCTTCTGATAATCTAGCTTCCCAGGATTTTCTACAGAGAGAGAATGTTCTGGTGTGCTGGGAAGTTACATTTCTCTCTACAAATCACAGCATTGGCATTCTGTATTCTATACTTTATTCTCCTGTGGATTTAGCTGATGTGAATCAGCATGCCTAAGTCCAATAAAACTCTAAGAAACCGACACTGTCTGTTTTCTGAATCTGGAAGACGGAGGGGTCAGACTCTGGGTTGTGATGAGCTCAGCAGGTGAAGCCCCTCCAGGGGCTGTTGGGAACTAGGCAGCCACACACGTTATTTTTTAACTTCTCTGCTGCCTAATTCAAAAAGGTTGTGGGGTTTAGGTGAAATAATGTACTTGAAAGAGTTTAGGAAGCTGTAAAGTTCTTTTGAGGAACACTGCAAATTGCCTAAGAGATGGTGGAAGAAACAAACTAAGTATGTCCTATGCACCTTGCCCATCTGGCTCCTTGGGACCATGTGGAGAACAGAAAAACTTCCAAGCTAGGAGTAACAAAATGGGTGTAGCAATCCCATGAAGAATGTAAAACTCATGGGGACAAGTTCAGATACTGAATATACCATTTTCCCCTGTCTGAGTAATTTTCTTCAGGGACAGACATTCTGGATTTTCCTTTTAAGATTTCAACATTCCAATACAAAAATCTAGAATCACCACTAACTCTTTGGTGATATGTATATAGATACATACATAAATATACATATAAATATATAGTACTTATGATAACCAGGCAACAGCCCCAGCTACATAAGTTGTAAGAGCCTGTGCAGAATTAAAATGCAGAGAGCTTTGTTCAAAAATCAAGAAAAAAGTGCTGTAAAAGGTAATAAAAGATAAAGAACATTTCTTCCATGGACTCTCTGCTCCCTTGTCATGGTGTCTTTCATTTGCTGATGCTACTCCAAGTAAAGAAAAATTAATTTAAAAAAACTTAGCCTGAGTTTTATTGTCCATCTTCATAATGTGCAATGCCAGCTTTAAATGAAAACATAAGATAAGACCACCCATCTTGCCCCTTGTTGCCCCTCACCCCAACCACCTGCTCCTGCTCCTGCTCTCTCTCTCAAATAAATAAATAAAATCTTTTAAAAAAAGAAAAGAAAAGAAAAGAAAAAGAACACTCATCTTGTAGACCCAATAACCAAAATTACATGGTTCATATTTCTTACAGGTCACCATGCATTTGTATTTCTTTCTTGCTAGGATATAGGAAACACTGCACGAAAAATAATCCATCTGTTTTTAGAACATATTTTGATACACGTACATTCTACTAACAATGTACCATCAGCTCACTAATGAATAAGGACAGACTGACAGGAAAAAGAACTATGAGTTATTTCCTTTTCCTTCTATGTCATTTTTAGCAAAGGTTGTTGACTAATACAAGGAAGGAACATGAGTAAGAAAGAATAGGGGTTTGAGTCATTGTGTTTCTTAAATGCTATTAGTCTTCTTTCTGCCTTCAAAGAAAGTTTTGTTTTAAGCAGAATTTGTGGTCTCTTGGGGCTGTGGGCAGTCTTACTTATCCAGCTATATATGCAAGACATTTCTTTGTACTTGCTTTGAGCCTCGTTGAACCCCCGCCACATTTGGGTCCACCAGAATTCTATGTTCACAGGCATCACAAATGTTATGTGTGGAGGCCGCAGCACAAAACACACTCAGACGCCTGCTTAAAACCATTAGGAATAATAAGAAATTAAGAATTTTAAGACAGCAGCAAAAGCACAACATTAAACCCAGCCTAGGATTGCTCTGAGCATGGCACAGGTCCTACCACCGTGAAGCCAGCCCGGCCATACACCACTTGGAAGAAAAAAAACAAACTTTCATAACAACTGTGAGGATGACACTATAATAATCTTTCACTTCAGAATGAGGAAACAAGCACAGAGAAGTGACTCAAGTACTCATAAGACCTAATAAGTGGCAGAGCTGGGATTTGAACCCAGGGTCAGCTCAAACACGTAGTGCTGCTTCTCTTAAAGGCATTGATTTTATTTATTTTTTTATTTTTTTATTTTTTAAAAGATTTTATTTATTTATTTGACAGAGAGAGAGAGAGATCACAAGTAGATAGAGAGGCAGGCAGAGAGAGAGGGGGGAAGCAGGCTCCCTGCTGAGCAGAGAACCCAATGTGGGGCTCAATCCCAGGACCCTGGGATCATGACCTGAGCTGAAGGCAGAGGCTTTAACCAACAGAGCCACCCAGGCGCCTAAAGGCATTGATTTTAAATTCACTCCCAGGCTTCTTTGGCTCTTCCTTGCTCCTTTCCCTTCTAAAAATCCAAAAGACAATTCACATTCACCATAAAGAAACCCACAGATATTGTGGGCATTTAATCTAATTGACTACCCTTGACATTAGCAAGTATAATGAATAATAATAGTTATTAGTGAGTGCTTCCCTTGGGCCTTGCAATTTGATGAGATAGTTGTAGTTATTACCTGTGCTTACAGATGTGGACATAGAAGTTTAGAGAAATTAAGTAATCTTTGTCAGACTAATTAGGTAATAAGTGGAAGAGTCAGGATTTGGCCTCAGACAATTTGACATTAACATGCATGGGCTTACAGGCTTTGTCACAGTGCTATAATTTTCCCAATGTCCATTTTAATGGTGCCAAGAGTGAGTGACTGGGTCCAGATCTATATAGACAGAGTTTTCTGTCAGATTTCTTTCCAATCTCACAGGCTCAAAATGAGAGGTATAATTCAGTTGCAAGAATAAAGTGTTTGACATTCAAATGTGTACCCCAGTGCAAATCTGCTAAATAGCTTCTTCCTCTAAAGAAAGTTTGAATAGATGAAGCCTAGAATGAAATGCCAGAAATACAAAGAACCCCCAAAATTTAGGATGCTGCCCTTGGGGAAACTGTTACCCTTAGTGGATAACCTCTGGGCAAATATAGGTAAAACTGGATGATTTCTCCTAATTGAATCCAACAGAGGAAACTCAAGTTCTGAGCTTGCCTCTGATGTCCATTAATGCTACATGATTCTTTGGATAACCTTGAGATCAAAGGAGATGGGCATAAAACTGGAAAGCTCCCAGATCAGTCTCAAAAGGAGTTTTCTATTCAGAAGCTGCTTCCAGAATAGCATAATTGTTACAGTAGATCACATAATTAAATAACAAAAGCATAATCAGAATAGCCATCTCCAAAAATCTTACTAAATTAGGTGACATAAAAAAGAAAAGAAAGCCTAAAGAAGTAATTTTAGCTTAGGACATAAAATTAACTGGGGAGCTAAGGGACTGTTAAAGTCCAGAGCCATGTGTAATGATGGAAGACTTTTAAATTCCTGGCAAATTTTCAAGGCACATAAAGGAAAATTAGGACTGTTCTTCCTAACAGATTTTTAATTATAAGAGCATTTTATTCAAAGGAGCTGAATTCTTCTACCCTCCGTTGTATATTCTGCAATTAATTGAAGATTCATCACAGAACACTTGGTTCTTCTACTGCTGTTCACCTAAGGAAATCAACATATCAGAGGCATTTTTAAAAATAACTGAAGACCTAAACTTATTTTAAAAAGCAAGAAATCGGGGCTCCTGAGCGGCTTAGTCATTAAGTGTCTGCCTTTGGCTCAGGACATGATCCCAGGGTCATAGAATCGAGCCCAGCATGGGGCTCCCTGCTCTGCGGGAAGCCTGTTCTCCCTCTCCTACTCCCCCTGCTTGTGTTCCCTCTCTCACTGTGTTTCTCTCTGTCAAAATAAATAAGTAAATAAAATCTTTTTAAAAATGAAAATAAAAAAATAAAAAGCAAGAAATAAAGAGATTCTCACTTTCTAGTAAAAAAAAAAAAGAAGCAGCATTCATTCCATTCCCTATTCCTTTATTAGACCACACAGCTCCTGTATTTTCTTTTTTTAAACAGAAGTTGTCTTAACTTGAGTTCTTTCACAAAACAGAGCCAGAGACAAAGGATTACATGTAATAATTTAGTAGGAAATTTGATGGAGGTGTCAGGAATAAGGGATAGGGGAACTGAAATAGGAATGAGGGAGAGGAATATGAGAAAGCATTACCGAGTTGGCCACTGCTACTATGGGGAAAAATGGTGCTCTATTTAAAAGAATCAAATGAGAAGTCATATGAAATGCATCTTTGCTCATGCATCTGCCTGAGACAAAGAAAAAGAGGCATTTACCCATTGGCCTTTATTCATTGGTCAAAGGACCCCCTTCCAACACCACACACACACACACACACACACACACACACACACACACTCTTCAGGATTCCACACATGTGAGTACTAAGTGGGTTCCTGTGAATATCACAAATCATCGTGAAACAGAAGCTGTAGGTCAGGCAGCCCAAGACATGCACTGGGCAAACCTGAGATGCATGCTGTCAGGGACTCCTGCACGCAGCTGGGGGGGGGGGGGGGGGGGGGGGGTCACCAACACAGAACAAGTCACTGTGGCTGCAGTAAGAGGTATGGTGGAGAGGAGGTGAGAGGCTCATAAGAGAGAAGCCCCACAGAGTCAACATGTTCACCTTGAACCAATTTCCACTGGAGCTCTGACCAGCTGTTTCACATTCCCATGGTGCAGATAAATTTTACAATTCTATTCTTAAAGTAATAATAATGATGTTTCAAAGGATTCACAAACATATCTTGCAGTGGATTTAAACTGTCTCCATTCCCAAATCCCACACCATCTTGAACATCTCTCTGCTTCTAATGAAGAGAGAACCCCCACAAGGGTCTACATTAGCCCTCAATGTTTGCTGGCCAATGTTAGGGTTACCTCCCTGCATTGACAAATCTAGCAGTCTGCTCTCTGCCTGGACATTCTGTCCATTCCATTGCATTGCCATGGTTAGGCAGCTTCTCCATGAAGACGAGTATTTTTTGCTTCTACTGGTATTTTTCTTCAGCTTATTCCATTTCTCTGCTGCTCACCTCCCTTCTCTCTAAAAGTGTGATTGCCTCAAAACTCTGACCTCCATCTGCAAAATTCCCTGTGATGCTCCCAACCACAGAGAGTCTTTTCTCCCACTCCCAACCTTCTAACCGTTCCTTCAGCCATTTCCTCTAAAGCCCCATCATTAAGTGTGGAAAGCAGAATCTCAAATGCAATCTGTTCTAATGAAACTTGTGACCTTTCTCTCTGAAACTCTTTTGTGTTTCCAATTTCACACTCATTCTTGCACCCTCCTCGGTCCTAAAGTCTTGTTTATCAGTGCCCTGCAAACGCTGATTCTATACATTTCTCAAGAAGAAATTGAATGTGATCAGCCCCTTTTAAATAATTCAGTGGAAAATGCACCCAAATCGTAAATCCCCTGGAGTTCATTTTCATCTTCATTTTAAGAGTTCCCAATATGGTGAACTCTTGGTATTAGAAAAGTTTGGGGGGAAAGAAAGTTAATGTCTGGAAGAAATCTATCCACTTAGGACCAGCCAAAGGTTTGGCTCAAACACTGTTTAAAACTTTTTATATACATAGTCATATAATCCTGACTTTACATACATGAATAAATATGATCATATGCATTGCTTTTAATTCATTTTTAATTTGTACTTTACTTTTTTGCTTTGTTTCCAGTTCCCCACCCCACCCACATAACTTCTCTACTGCCTCCTCCCCACTAGGCAATCCAAGTCAACAACCTAAAATGTATCCTTTCATAGTTTTTCTCCATGCTCATGTAGTCACCTATATGTAACACACCCACATACAAATAAACACACACACATATCCAAACACAGGCTTTAGCAATATATTACAAAAATGAAATGATACACAGTATTTTAGCTGTTTTTGTAATGTGTAATGTAATTTCGCAGAAATCTTTCACAGTCCCTGGCATAGTTCTCATTCATTGTTTTTAGTGATTTGGAAGCACAAAAGCTTATTTATGGATTTTTCTCCTACTCTGAGTAATGTAGATCTAAACAACCTTGTAGCTAATCCTTGTGGAACTAAAGTTTTCTTTAAATAGAATAGATTATCAGGAAAGAGATTACTGGATATAGATGGTGATACAGGCTTTTTTTTATAGATGGCGGGAATTGTGTTCATATTTCTTTTAGCATTTTATCATCATGCCACTTTTCCCACCCCCATGTGGCAACAGATTTTGTTAATTTTAATATTTGCCAATCTAAAGAGTAAAAAGTGAAATCTATTACTTTATCTTTTCCTGACTACTAATGTGTTTGTGCATTTTTTCATGTATTAGTAACCATGCAGACCTTCACTGCTATATTTTCTTCATATTGACTGTGACTTTTCTATCATTTATAGCCTTCCTATCTATTTTTGAATCTTTTATACAGGACAGATGTTGCTTTTTCCACTGTTTTACAAGTTGGGATTTTTTCTTTCCAAATTTATTATTGGTTTATTCATTTATGGCATCTTTGCCATGATAAGATTTTTAAATTATATATACTCAATTGGTTTACACTTTTCTTTTATGGGTTCTTAGTATTAGAATTAGGACCCTTTGTTTGCCTCTAAAGTATTCAGTCTTCTAAATTTTTCTTATAAGATTTTTATTCTATTTTTTACATTTAAATATTTAAGCCAACTGGAGATTTTTTTTATGTAAAGTCAGAAAAAGCCCCATTTTTAAGTTGTTCTTGGTGGACAGCTAGCTGTGCTCTATGAAATAATACATTGCTTTTATTTGCTAAATAATGCAGGTATTAAATAATCCATTGTTTTCTGCTATACTGAAATCTTGCCATTGTCATATATTAAGTGCTCATATGTACATCAGGACCAACTTTTGGATTCTCTCAACCTTCCCTGTTTTCCACTTTATCTATGATTACAGTTATACCATAATGATTTATGAGCAGAAGCTTTCTGTTTAGTAATATATTCTGAATCTCTAAGGCAAGTCACTTCTCACTATCCCTCCCCTGGGTATTCTTGAAGATTTACTCTCACACATAAACCTAAAGATCATCTTATTAAACAAAAAACTATTGGGATGCCAACTATATATGTATTAAATATACATTGAGTTTGGGAAAATTTATATTCTTATACTATTAATCTTACAAAGCAAGACCAAACCTTGTTTAATATCCTCAGATTTTATAATGTCCTTCACACAGGTCTTATGTCATTCTTCTCAAATTTACTACTAAATAATGTGTTGATATTTCGGTATTAAGGGTAGACTACTTATCCCATATCCTTTTTGAGGTACTAAGCTCAATTGCTCTGTTTTAGACTTGGCTTTGCTGGGTACCATGTTTCCTAAAGCCACCCTCCTTGTATTGTTATAGGTTGGAGCTGGCCACAAGTGATGTTGCATGAAAATTTGGAGGCGGAAATGAAGCAGCAGTCATCAGGCTGAAAACAGAGACACAGTTTCCAGTTTGCACTTCTTTTCCCCAGCTCTCCTTCCTGGTCACTGGTCCTACTGACAGACAGTGACCTGCCTCCAATAGTTGCTGACAGAGGCAGTGGCCATAAAGAGCCAGCACTCATCCACTAGCATCTACACAATCTTCTAGGAACTTCTACACCAGCCTCCTTCACAGTTCAAATGAAAGTGACCACACACACCCATCTTCTAGGTGTGCAAGCAAGTGACTATCTGCTCCACTGCTAATTAGTTATTTTTCTCTGCTCTTTTGACTCTCCTTTTGGGACCTTTACTTTCCAAGCTCTTCCCACACTGAATTAAATTTTAACTCCTATAATAAATTTTCCCTCCTGTAATACTCTTAGTAATTCCATTTCCCTGAATAAATCACAACTAACACCATGGGGTATTCTTTTATATGTTTATATTATACCCAACCAATGTACTAAATTATCAATCATCTTGGATTTTGGAAAAATATCTTCTGTTTTCTAGTATACAATATTATTATCAAGAAAAAAATATAGTTTTATTTTTTCAATGCTCATACCAGTCTTCTCTTCCTTTATTTTTTCTTTTTCTTTTATTTGTTAGAACCTCTAGATCACTGTCAAGTTAAGACAAGGAAACCCTAACATACGGGCTGGTGGTACAGTAGCACGCAGGCTGCCAGTCCCCTGATACCATCTTAGAAGGAAGCCTCTCTGCTCCTTAGTCTCTCCATGCTCCCTGTACTTCAAGGATGGGAGGCCTCAGCCCATCCGCTCAGCTCCTTGATTTCTTGGAATAGATAGTCTGACACAATCACAAAAGGCTGATGCTTATACCCTCCTTTCCTTAAAACCTAGCCCCTACCAGGACCAGCTTCATGTGGTTACACAGAGTCCAAAGCCTAGAAAGTCTTCATCCAAAGAAAGAAAGAAAGAAAGAAAAGAAAAAAGTCTCATGCTTGCTTTCATGGTCTGCTGAAATTCTTAATAATTTCTGAATAAGAGTTCCTGCACTTCTATTTTACACTGAGCCCCCAAATTATGTAGCCGGTCTGGCACCCACATATCATTCAGCTGAGTTCTTAGGGACCTCTGAGTTCTAATCATTGTCCCTGAGCTATGAGGTATGAACATTTAGTCTCCGTCCTGATCCCCACCAGTTCTCACTAGCTAGATTCCCACAGCCCTTTACTTTTTGCTTTGCTCCCAGTTCCCCACCCCACCCACATTTACTTCCCTCCTGCCTCCTCCCTATGAGGCAATCCAAATCAACAACCTAAAATGTATCTTTTCATAGTTTTTCCCACAGCCCCCAATGTATCATGTGCATGAGTGTGTCATCCCAGCAGCCATGTGACCCACAAGAGACAGAAGTCCTGCAATGGAAGGAGAGGGGTAAAATAAACAGGGGTTGGATACTATTTTCCTAGAATTTGCTGTATTTTTAATGTGCTTGCCTTAGGGTTCAAAATGAGTGTAACTGTATATTTGTATCCCAAAAAAGGAACTAAATGATTCTAATAAAAGTGAGAGCAAAATCCACCGGCATTATTAAGGAAGGAAATAGGTTCAGTGCAAATGAATGAGTAGAGAAAAGATCAAGACAGAACCAAAGAACAAAAGGGTTAACAGTGGATAAGATTAAGAAAAATGACATTTTTCCTGATTGTATAATCTACTGAAAATAACTAAAGGTTGATAGCAAAGTTCAATAATAAAACACCCACAGTTATTGAAAATCTTCTTTATCTGTTATTTACCTTTCCTTAGTCAAGCTGGTATGCTTAATAAATTTTAAACATCCTTAAAAAATTAAGTATTTTTAGGGTTTGTTTTTTTTTAACCTCCTCATTCTGAAACTTCAAGAATCCTTGAGGAACAGTATAGATGTAGAAGATACACAATATTGAATTTAGTATAATTGAACACCAGGATGTATCTTGGGAGTTGTATATATAATATAGGAACTACAACATCAACAAATGTTTTGAGGGTTTACAACCCACCAGGCAATGTGTGTATGTGTGTGTGTTTAAAGATTTTATTTATTTATTTGATAGATGGAGATCAGAAGTAGGCAGAGAGGCAGGCAGACAGAGAGAGGGGGAAGCAGGCTCCCCACTGAGCAGAGAGCTGGATATGGGGCTCGATCCCAGGACCCTGAGATCATGACCTGAGCTGAAGGCAGAGGTTTAACCCACAGAGCCACCCAGACGCCCCTCAATGTGTACTTTTAACCCTAAAAAGAATCCTATATATTGAGCTCTGTTGTTATTTTTATAAAAATAAGGAAGGATACCAAACTTCAAAGAAATGTAATGACAATTGTAAGATCACATAGGAACCAGAATCCAAGTCCAGAAAATGCCTAATAATAATTCTTCCTATAAAGATGTAATACTTGGGGCTCCTGGGTGGCTCAGTGGGTTAAAGCCTCTGCCTTTGGCTCAGGTCATGATCTCAGGGTCCTAGATCGCGCCCCGCATCAGGCTCTCTGCTCAGTGGGGAGCCTGCTTCCCCCTCTTTGCCTGCCTCTCTGCCTACTTGAGATCTCTGTCAAATAAATAAATAAAATCTTAAAAAAATTAAAAAAAAAAAAGATGTAATACTTACCCAAAGCCCATTTGATCTATCTGGTAACAATCTATTCCTTTCCCCATTTTAATCATTAACTCAGATTATCAAAAAAATCTTAGAAATCCAGATAGAGAGATCCTTTGCCATTGATACCTGATCTGGAGACATGTACCATTTTTCTAACCATATAGATGAGGACAATTTACTAGTGTGTGTTTTCCCATGCGTGTATGTGTGTTTGAAAAGGGTGGTAGTCTGGTGGGTGTTGGTGGGAGCAGTTCTTTAAGAGTTCAGGACTAGGCCATATGATCCTTAATTACTTGCCATATGATCCTTAACTACTCTGAACCATTACCAAAATAGAGATATTTCTGTTAATGGGTAAAGACGCAGATTACCAATCTATCTACCAGCCCTATCTACCAGTCAGCACAGCTGATAGATCTGGGATAAATTATAGCCTGGAAATTGGTAGTCCCCATTACAGAACACCCACACTCTTTTGAGTATCCCTCTAGGAAGGCCTGTTCTCAGAAAAAGTATGTGATTTTCTCTAGACAAAGGAATTCTTATTTCCTTGGAAACCATATCTCTGGTCTCTAGTCTCACCAACTCTTACCACTTTATGCTTCACAGTATGTTGCCTTCTGCTCCTAAATGACACAAGATTCTCATGAATAAAGTAGCATATGGGCTTCCCATCTTTCTTATTCCATCTACATAATCATCATATGATTCTGATTCAATACTTTGTAATCAGTCTTCTGCGTCTTATTTTCAAGTGGTCACAGACCATAATTATAACCATCAAAAAAATTCTTTCAGTCAATTAACAATTTTCTCTAACAGGGAAACTTAATCCCAAGAGCAGGATAGGATAAGGTAGCAGGATAGGAGGAGCCTTCACATTTGGGGGCACTGGGAAATCTGAAATAGATTTAGAGTTTTGTTAGGTTGAGAGGTTCCTTAGCTGGAAAAGTGAGGAGGAGAAGCCAGAAGAAGAGAAGGAGATGGAGGGGAAGGGGAGAAGGAAAAGGAAGGGAAATGAGCATAGTGAGGTATAACAGTGAGGTTTTAATGAGAAAGAGAGAAATCATTTCAAGTATTTATATCAGAAGGGATTTAATTCAGGGAATTGGTTACATAGGTAATAGAGGAGCTGAGAAGTCAAGGTAATCCCAAGATTACCAACAGCAAAAAACCACTCTACCATAGAGCTGGAGAGATAAAGGGAGAGAGTGGTTCAGTGTTACTAACCCCCAGGGACACTTGACAGGACTAGAATATGACAGACCTAACACTAGGGAGCCAGGTCATGGAGGGTCCCAGACTGGTCAGAGAAGCAAAACAGGAAGAGGACTTCTTTCTTCCAGATATTCAATATTGCCACCAAAACTTTTTTTGGGGTAAGAGAGTTGAAAGGTAGTTGACTTGGAGCCTGGGATATATAGCCTTATAGGTCTCAGCTTCCCTGAGATACAGAGAAGTGCATGAGGAGAGCCAAAATTACATCTGAGGAATATATCTGACTGGATGAGTCACAGTAGGTAAAGTCAGAATCCCTGTCAGCCTTGAGCCAACCACATTATCTTTATGACAGCCATGGTCCATATAGAAAAAGGTGGCAAAGAGAAACTGAGAAGAATATTCTACTCGTAAACGTATACTGCACAAAATAGAGAAAAGATTCAGCAGTGCCCATTGAGGGAAATTATTATGGCAAGAATGAAAGGCCAATAAATAACTGAACACAAGTACCTAGAAAACTGTTAACACAGGTGGATGATGAAAAGGTTAGCGTTCAAGACAGAAACTGGCAATGACCCCTGGGAAGTGAAGGGGATAAGATAAAAACTCATCGTTTGGGAGAATTAGCTGCCTTTTGAATTGTCTGAACTGTCCTGGGGGACAAGAAAAGGCTGAGCTCCCCAAAGAAGATGAGAAATAAAGGTGTTTCTGTTTTGTTTCATTTAGCCTTAAATTCTCAGTGGCTCCATGATCATGAATATGCCCCATGATGTCAAGTCTTAAAGAGCAATGAATAAAAGGATCTAACCAGTCATGACCCCTAATGACACAACTAAAGCCTCCGTCCATGTTAACCTATGACTGGTTTACACTTAGAGACTTTTATCATCCCATCTACCCTGGTTCTTAAGCTTCCTGTCAGGCTGCAAACACAAAAGGCCATTTGTCTTCATACTACTGATTTCAAAGTGTGTGGAGCCCTGACCGTATTTAAATCAGCATCACTGAGAATCTTCATGTTCTTTTTTTGTTTGGTTTGTAATAAGAATCTCTGATGGTGAGACATTAGATTCTTCATTTCCAACACACTTCAACCGATATCTATTTATACTTCAGTTTCAGACTGACTATATTTGGGACTCTCCGGAAGTCCCTTTGGGGCCACAACAGAAGGAAGAAGCAAGAAATGGGACAACAGTAGTATAAAGCTCTAAATATCTGCCCTTTCCCTGTAATAGTTTACATGTTGGTCTTCCCACTAAGAGGTCATTTGAAGACTTTATTGTATGGTGAAAAGGGAAGGGAAGGATGAAAGGAAGGGAGGGGGAAGAGGGAAGAAAAGGGAAGGGGGAAGGGAGTGAAAATGGAGAAAAGAAGGGAAAGGGGTGGAAGGGAAGAGAAGGGGAGAGAAAAGTGTGTATGTAAATGATATGTATATATGAAAGGATATAAAAAATCATGGCTCTATAGAAAATTCTCCTTCAGTACAGGCTCATTTCAATGACTATACTATATACCCTTATCTTGTTACTTGCCTGAGGTCACCTTCTAGGTCAGACTCAGTGTTTCATTTCTTGAAGACTCCCATCCTAGCAAGTTGCTAGGTATCTTCAGCAACCTCATAATTTTGTAGGTTTCGTAGGTTTTAGAAGACCTACTTCAGTGTTCTGGCACTTTCCATGATTCCTCAAAGACTGCCGATAGTGACTACATCTGTCACCCTATTCACATCAGAGAGCACCTGCACCGGGCCAGGCACTGTCTAGGCACTAGAGATTCAAAATTAAATCAGTCAGAAAAGTGACATTTTGGTTACTATCTGTGAAAACCTATACACATTTGAAAAGTTGAGCACATTTCATCCTTTGCCTTTGGCTTTATTTATATTTCAAAGCCATTATGTCAAGTATCTCTGGGAAAGAAATCAAAGAAACTTCTATTGAAGTTGAAATTGAATAACTGACCTTTCTCATAGTCATTTGTAAACATTATATCACTTATCTACACACTAGGTCTAGACTGTTCTCATTAATCTTATTTATAGGCAACAATACCTATAAAAATATCGTGCTGCTTTTGGCATTATTTTGTGTTTTAGACTTTTGAAACAGTTCTTGTGTTCTTTGGTCCTAATTTTATTATATGCCATTCATTCTATCTTCTGCGCATGGCCTGTGAATAAATGTGTGCATTCATGTATTAATAAATGTTTATTTGTACCAGATTATCATACGCTAGTATTGGCAATTCCACAATAAAAAGATAGCAACATTTCCCAACTTTCTACAATAAATATATAATAATGTTATCAAATATATATAACGTTTATATATTTTAAGGTGAAAAAAGACATCAGAAAATAGTGAGATTTTCTTTAAAGAGTTTTCTAATTCTCTAAGGAGAAAGAAAAGTCATGGGCTTTGAAAAAGAAAATAGAGGCTTCCATTTGCAGAATGATCCATGTAAGAACATAAATGGAAAAAAAAAAAGGATTGGAACAGAATTAAACAAAAGCAAAAAACAAAGGAAAGGAACCCATATAGACTGTGTTATAATAAAAAAAAAAAAGAGATCAGCAGAATGTTTAAGAGAAAAAGATTAGAGAATATGCTATCTCCTAATTAAAAAGAAAAAATTAAATAATACACATATTTTTAGACCTGTCATGGGAGGAAAGTAAGTTATCCTTTCTCTAAAGGATAAGGATGAAAGCTAATGCCAGGATGCCAATCTAAGAATAAAGAGAGAATTGTGGTATGGGGTCAGAAGGCCAGGGTTTGATCCAAACTTCACCACTTAGCTATATGGCCTTGTGCCTAATGTTTAACCTTTCCTAAATTAAAAATCTCATCTTCTGTGTTTGTACAGCAGAAACTATACCTGCCTTATGGTGTATAGTGAGGATTAAATAAGGGAAATAACATATAAGCTGCTTGGCAAACTTTAAAGACCTTCCCCAATATGCAGATCCACAACTCATAAAAATAATTATTTTAAAATCAGAACTCGCAGCACCAAAAGTTAGCATATTGTTCATGAAGTGTAATTCATGAAGCATGATTCAGCCAACATTAATTAAGCACATGTTATATAATCAGTGAATGTGCTAAGTGCTGGGTGTATGAAGAAGAGCCATATGTAGCTATACATTATGATAAATAAAAATTTTGAGAAGAGAACAAAGTAGCACAAAGTAGGAGCAAGCTAGTTTTAGGGAAAAAGTAGCACTTAAAACTGGGTCATTGAGGATTACTGTTATCAATGGACTTTGTAGAAAGCTATTTTTAAAATAACTGAGGTAGAAGTAAAGACGTACTAACAATGGTAAAAATTGTTAACAGTGTGAATAATAATATTTTTAAATTTAAGTACGGAGTTTATACCATTGACATCTCTAAACATATGAATTAGTTTTGTTTGTTTGTTTTAATGATGCCCCAAAGCCTGTTCAGAATTACACAGAACATATGCATATACAGAAATGGCTGGTCCTAAGGTCAATCACTTAATGAACTTAAGAGAAACCATACATTAACTGAGGGAAAGCAGGTATGCATTATTCTTAAAGCACATTTTTATAAAGCAAACCATGGTATTTTCTTTAAAATCGGATAGACGCTAAAAGAAAGACAAACGTTATTTAAGCATGAGAAATGTAAGATCCCATCATGCCAATAATGAGAAGGTTAGGAGTGAAATTAAGCTGACAAAGGGAATGAATCAAAATTGTTCATATACTCACCCTAAGGCACATAATCCATAGAAAACACATAAAGGTAGGAGCTGCCTCAGGTTAAAATGGAAAAAGATTAGGGATGGGCAAGCCAAGCTCAGACACAGTTTACACAATCTATATCACACAGATTTCAATAGAACAGACCCTAAACACCTCAAGAATACCTTCAAATAAGCTGAAATATGAACCAACTAACCAGAGTCAAAACATCAAAACAGACAGGAAGTATAGAATTGAAATTATAGTATTAAGATAGAAGGTGAACCAGTAAGAATTGTTACAACACACTTTATAGAGGAAATAGCTGCCCCTGAAAAAAAGAATTAAAAGAAGTAACAAAAGAAGTTAACTTGGGGGATGCCTGGGTGGCTCAGTGGCTTAAGTGTCTGCCTTTGGCTCTGGTCATGATCTAAGAGTCCTAGGATCAGCCCTCTGTTGGGCTTCCTACTTCAGTGGGGAGTCTGCTTCTCCCTCTCCTTCTGCCCTTCTCCCCACTGCTCATCCTCTTTCTTTGTCTCTCAAATAAGCAAATAAAATCTTAAAAAAAAAAAAAAAGAAGTAAACTTGCATTACTTTTGAAGTTACTCTACCTAGAATCCTATTGTTCTAATCTACCAATGTCAATCTCCCTTCTGGTAATAGCATGTTGACTTTCCTCAGGTACTCTTCTTTTTCAACTCGAATCCCATAATTGTTTGGACTCCTATAACCAAGAACATCTTCTTAGGTCAGGTTCTTTTGGAACCCCACCCTGAGCCTCAGATTTGAATGCAGATGATTCATTTTGGAAGTGCCTCTTGGATAAATCAGCAAGAAAGGGAGTGAAGCAATAGGAAAGAGGAGTAAGTTGCACAAGTGTATGATTTCAGGTATAGTTCCAACATCAATCCGAAGCCAGAGAGAGATCTGGAGCATAAACTGTAAATTACAGTTTGTATTGCCTCTTGGCAAAGGAGCTGAGCTTTTATATACCATATCAATCTAATCAGTGGCTATGGACTACTTTGGGACTGATACAGAATCCCCCACATCTGGCTTCCCCATAACATGTCTCTCTCCACGGCCGGGGAAGCCCAGGGAAATCCTCTGAAGATTGCAGCTCCAAGACCAATAGTAGCAAAGACACAGAGATAAAGGATAGACTCAAAGGACCTTTAAAGTAAATCTAAAGGGATATTTTGGGGGCACTAGAAGTCTCCAATATAGGTGGACATATGAAGTAAGTCTGGCCAAAAGTATATTCCTTACCCCTGGACATAACAAATCCTTTTATAACAGAAGTAGCCAAAGTCTGTCTAATCAGACCATTGAGACGCACCTAAAGAATACAGAGAGGTTCAACGTAAGTCTAGAGTTTCTGGCAGTCATCTTTCCACGATAAAGAGAACAGTCGTCTGGAATAGAATACGTTGAGAGAGAATCAAAATAAAGGATGATGTGTGCAAAGTTGTGTATGGTGACATTATCTGAAATACTCTATCACCTGGTTTGATATCTAAACTGGACTTTTTTAATAAATTCCCTTTTAATGCTTGAGGTAGTTTGAGTTGGGTTTCTCTTACTTGCAATAAAAAGTCATATTTTAATAATCATTAACAAGGTAACACTGTTGAACCATTTTCTGAAGCCTAAATCTACATATATTTACTCCATAAAATCTATTTGCTTGACATAAAATATCTACATGTATATCTCTATTGAAGGGAGCTATTATCATGGCCTGGTGAACAGAAAGTGGAAATTTAGAAGGTCGACCATGTGTCTTTCACAAGTAGGATGACTAGCTATGATCAATACAGAACTGTCTTATAATTTAATACTTTTGTTTTACTCAAGGGAGGTTGAAGAAGAAAAATTAATGATGACCAATCTTTCAGTTCCACCTCTCTATACTGAAAAACAGATGGTCAGGGACAGCTTCATAAAACACAGAGTGAAACTCACAGTACGAAGAGAAAATGCTGAGCACCCAAAAGAACGAAGGAAAAAGAATGAAAAAAGAAAAAGGCAAGATAGTCAATATCTATGGGAGGGTGAATCTGGTAGGAGATTTGGCAGTCATACAGGAAATAAAAGTCCCTAATGTATTTTGAAAGTTTTTAGTTACTGGTAAAAGCAAATCTAAGCATTTAAAATGTGACTATTTTAGTCTAACTACTGTTTATCATAACCTATGTGGTTTAAATGAGTTTCAATGTGAAATATAAATTTGAAAAATATGAAATTCATAAAAAGAAAATTATGTTTATTTGTTGTGTAGTGGGTCTAAACTGTGAATTCAAGCATTCTTTCGGTTATTGTCCTTATATTTTGTAGTTGGCTTATTATTTTCACATAAACACATTTTGGAGGCAAAAGAAAACCCCAAAATTTTTAAGTATCTAGAGGAATCAATATTAGAATCTGCTGCAAAATGTCCATTACTTCTCTAATCCCTACGTTTACCTCAAAGATTAATACAAATACAGTATTTCCCCAAATTCTAGAAGTTGAGTCCCTCTGAGCTCTCTAAAATGTATCTGACCTTCTAAGTCTCCAGGATATTTTATTCTTACAACTTTTCCCTTTTGGGCTTTTCTCTTATAGGTTACCTTTCTTTTTGAGCCTACTTAAATCATTACACAGAAATTCTCACCTTAATTTCATTCATGGCACCCAGTCCACGATGCACTGGTGTTTTCTGTACCAGATCAATTCCTCACAAAAGAGGCCAATATCAAATTAGTATCTTGGACAGGGGTATCCTTCCAACCCCATGAGAATATAAACCTATGGGATTAGAAACATTGCCTATTTTGTATATCACTATAACTCCAGCACTTAGGCTAATGCCTAAAGAGGAATAGATGCCTATATATATTTGATGAGTAAATTAGGAACTAAATAAATATGCAAAATAATTCAACATCTCCAGAGGATCTCATTAATAAAAGCAGTATGATTATTCATGTTCTTCTCTTCCCTTTTTAAAAAATTCACTCCTAAAACCATTTGATGGGGCAGGACAAGATAACTGTCCCTATCAGTAGGGGCTTGGATGGGAAAGTTATGGTGGTACAAAAGAAGACGTCAGAAATCCTGAGCAGAAAGGAAGGTGGCTATACCCAGGTAGTGTATTGTTGTTAGATATAAGGTGTTAGAACTTAAACAAGGTGAAGCTAGTGTCCATGCAAGGGGTGAGCCCACAAAGTGAGGAGAGTAGCAACAGATAGAGAGATACCCTAGAGAAATAAACTAACATTCCAAAAGAGAGGCGACCTGGCATGTGGTATCAGAGCTCAAGCAGAATGCGAAAGGCAATCGCCAGAGGTGAGGGCAGCCCACTATGCAGAGTCAGATTCGGAGTAGCTGAGCTGAGTATTTGTGAGAAGTGGGGGAGCCAGTCTGGTGTAGGTTGTCAGAACCCAAGCAGAAAGAGGAGTAGCATGGTTGAGGAATCAGAACCCACACTAAAAAAGGAGTCCATGCCTGGAGGGTGGCCTGGTATAAGGTATTAGAGCACAAGCAGGGTCAGGAGTTATCCATGTCAGGGTGCATCCTGGCATGGAAAATCAAAGCCTAAGAGGGATGAGGAGCATGTCCATACTGGAGAATAATATGACCTAGGGTATGGACTACTATGCCCAAGGTGGGTCTGGAGGGAAATGCATGAGGAAAGAGTCAGTAGAGATAGATGGGTTAGCATGCAGGTGAATAAATAAAATAATTAAAAATATTAAAGGTAATGGATCCAGGTTTCTCACTGTCAGAAAAGGAAGTTACAAACGTGGAAAGGGGAAAATAAAATAAACCATGGGCTGTTGAATTGGAATTAAAAGTATCTGTATAAACTCGTGGTTTTTAATATAGACAGAAAAAGAAGTATTGATGTCAATGTGTTACATATTCCTCTGTCATGTCCACCACAAGAGCCTGGGAGCATTGGTTTCCCAATACATTGAGCACATCTAACACCTAAACCATGGCTTCTAAATACCACTGCCCACTGAAAGGAACTAAGGTTCCTTGAAGAAATAGCTGGTTTCAGGTTTAGAGCAAGGTACGTATATGCCTCGAACATACTGTTGTGCCAGGAAGAAAGAAAGTGCTTAAAGAAGTTAGGGATGTCAAAAAGACAGAGAAACCAGACCAAAGGGGTACTGCCTAGGTAATCAGGGACAAACAGGCATCAAAATAATGACAACAATGGGTAATGACTCACTGAATAAAATAAATGTTTTAAAAAATATGTCCATACAGATAAAAACAATAATAAATGATTAGGTTGAAAGTTTAATGAGGAACAGGGTATTTATATACATTTCAAGTGCCTTTCCACAATATCCTTATTATCTACAAAGGGGACAAGGCATATGGAAAAGACTAACAGACACCTCCAGAATCAAGAGATCAAAGTTAACATTACTCAGCTGTGGCAACATTTTTCAAGATATGTTTCCTCAGACAAGGGATACAAAAGCAAAAATAAGCTGTTGGGGCGATACCAAAATAAAAAGGAAACTATCAACAAAACAAAAAGATAATCTACTGAATGGAAGAAGATATTCACAAATGATATATTCAGTAAAGGGTTTATATCCAAAATATACATAAAGAACATATACAACTCAACACCAAAAAGAAGAAAAAACTGATTTAAAAACGGGCAAAGGACCTGAATAGACATTTTTCTAAAGAAGACATATAGATGGCCAACAGACATATGGAAACATACTTAGCATCACTTATTATCAGGGAAATGGAAATCAAAACCACAATGAGATATTGCCTAACACCTGTCAGAATGGCTAAAATCAAAAAGGTAAGAAATTAACAAGTATTGGCAAGAACACAGAGAAAAAGAAACCTTCGTGTACTGCTGGTGGAAATGTAAATGGATATAGTCACTGTGGAGAACAGTATGAAAGTTCCTTTAAAAATTAAACATAGAGGGGCACCTGGGTGGCTCAGTGGGTTAAAGCCTCTGCCTTTGGCTCAGATTATGATCCCAGGGTCCTGGGATGAAGCCCCACATCGGGCTCTCTGCTTAGCAGGGAGCCTGCTTCCTCCTCTCTCTCTCTGCCTGCCTCTCTGCCTACTTGTGATCTCTGTCTGTCAAATAAATAAATAAAAAATCTTTAAAAAAATTAAACATAGAAATACCATATGATTCAGTAATGCCACTATTAGGGATTTACCCAAGAAAACAAAACTACTCTACTTTGAAAAGATATATGCACCACTATGTTCAATGCAGCATTATTTACAATAGCCAAATTGTGGAAGCAACCCAAATCTATCTGTAGATGAAAGGATAAAGAAAAAGTGGTATATGTGTACAATGGAATATTACTCAGCAATTAAAAAAATGAGATCTTGCCATTTGCAACAACATGGTTTGACTGAGAGGGTATTAGGCTAAGTAAGTTATGCAGAGATAAACAAATACCCTATGATTTCACTTATATGTGGAATCTAAAAAACAAGACAAACAAAAAACGAACAGATCCATAAATATAGAGAACAAAGTAACAGTTGTCAGAGGGAGGGGGTTGGGAGAAGAGCAAAATGGATGAAGGGGAGTGGGAGGTATAGGTTTCAAGTTATAGAATGAAAAAGTCATAGGAATAAAATGTACAGCATCGGAAATATAGTCAATGGTATTATAATAGCATTGTATGGTGACAGATGGTGGCTACACCTGCAGTGTGCATGGCATAATGCATGGATTTGTTGAATCAGTATATTGCACCCCTAAACTAATGTAACAGTGTGTGTCAACTACACATCTATATAAATAAATAAATAAATAAATAAAGTTTGAAAGTTAACATTACTGACTTTGAGTAAATCAAATTGTGTACCATTTAATAGCATGTCATAAGAAAAACAGATAGGTATCAACGGTATTCTTGCCAAAGATATATAACCTGAATCTAGTTCTAATGAAAAACCTAAACTGAGAAGCATTCTACTAACAAAACTACTATCCTCAAAAATATCAAGGTCATTAAGGTCAAAGAAAGACTGGAGATGTCAGGAGAATAAAAAGACATGGCAATCACATGTAACCCATGATTCTGATCTGGCTCATTGTACTCTAAAGGACATTATGGGAACAACTGATGAAATTTGAATGAGGTCTAATCTAAGGTTAGAAGATGTTGCAGTCATAATGGCTATAATAACAAATCATACACTAAATATACCATTCACTAAATGCACTCTAAAATGCTCAGAAGTGATTGGGGAGTCATCAGCTCACTCTTGATTGGTTCAGAAAAAAAAACAAAGATACTTATATTATATGTAAATCTTTTCTGTAAATTTGTGATTGTTTCAAAAATAAAAAATTTATATTTTTAGAAAAGCAATGCAACTTTCTTCAAAAGTTTTATGAGGGACAATGAAGATATACAAACTCACTCTGTCCTGCCCTTTCCCTCTGTCCTCTTCAGGGATCAGGCTGATGAACTCACGATAAAATGCGGTTATGAGTCATCCAGAAATTCTTTTTCTACCCTCCTACAGAACTTGTTGTCTGCAGCACACATCTTTATCTTACACCTTTTAGCGTTTATATACAACATAAGTAACATGCATGTTTTCATTGACTAGCTAATGAATTAATCACTTGCATCAATATATGCATTGGAAAATCGAGTTCTTGCATTTGCAGCTGTATGAATACAAAACATAATCCACCGGGACAATGTTATTTAAAGAAAATAAAAGCCAAATTGTGGAGTAAAGTCTTCAGAGAACCACAAAAAATTGCATTAGACACTTGAGTGCCTTTCTACTTAGGTAAATGTGGTAAAATATGTTTGCTCTTCAAGATCCCTTTTCCCTTTACTCCTGACTCATAGGCAGACTTCATTTCCCAGAGCACTTGTCAGCCTGGATTCCTCAATGACCACATGGAGCAGAGCCCTCTCCACCCATCACTATTGCATCTTTAAATGAGAAAAAATAAGTTTCTAGCTTTCAAGACAGATTTTTTTTCTTCTCTGCCACAGCAACTACTTCTATGACCCAAACCAGTGCATTTACCTACTCTCAGATCTGTGCGCAGACTACAGCTGATGAATTCCCTGGTTCTCTCAGAGTCAAACATTTACCAGACAAACTAGCTATTCTTTTGCTAATATTAGCTGCCTCTTAAAGGATGAAACTTATCTTCATTGTGCTAATGAAATCATTCATTTTTCTCCATCAAAGGGAGGGAGTGAAGAGAAGGAAAAAAGAACAACCTGCCACAGTTTTGTCAGTATCTATCCATCTGTTAATATCTATGTACAAAATCCCATATACTAGGTGCAGAAGGCCAATGTGGTGCAGGTAAAAAATTATACACCGAGAATAATTTTATCACTTCAAATATTTCTAGTAAAAGATGGTGAACATAAAAACAGAAGACCTAGGGTGTGTGGCAGCAAGCATCAGAAGACTTAATCTGATCTAGGAAGAAGGAAAGTCTTCTCAGAGAATATGTCAGCACTGATCCCTCAATACCTCAATATTGTTTCCCTGAATTCAGGTTTTAAAGATCAGTCTTCCACCCTGTGTGGGATTCTCTCCCTACAACCTGACAACAAGCCATTTTGTCCCTACTTTCTATTCTTTTCCTTAGTTCAAACCACCTTCAGTTTTCCCATCTGTAAAATGGGGACAGAAATACCTATTCCACAGGTTAAAGATGTAGATATATGAAGAAGCGCCTAGCAGAGCAAATGACCCATACTGTGCAAAAAACAGATTGCAATTTTTACACTTCAAGCCAGATTTCTTCACCAGATTTCTTCACTGTAATGATCTACTCTAGCTACCAAATGTAAGTATTTTATTCCTTATCCACTTTGGGAGTTTATGTTGATCTTTTGTCATATACTTAAAGAAAAATAAATCTTTGAGTATTAAATATGTGGTTTCCCTGAATCTTAACCTTCTGGTTTCAAGGGTTTGGTGGTGGTTGTTTTTTTTTCAAAGCTGAACTTGACTACATCTTTGATTTCCCATGTTAGTGACAAATCTAGATATCCTGACTCAGGTTGAACTTCTGCCCACCTCCCTGTATACTAGGCCATGACATCATCAACCCAGGAAGCCACAGTGAAATCACTATCATTAACTGTCATCATAATATTAATACTAGAACTACCTTTTATTAGACTTCTACTATGTATCAGGCATGTTCTGGGTACATAATGCTATTTTCCATCCTCATGAAACCCTAAAATAACTTGCAATATTTATACATTAAAGATTAGTATATGAAGGTTTGCAGTAGTTGAGTAATTTGACCAGGGTCACATGGCTAGTTGGTGCTGGAAGTAGAATTCAATTTGAGATCTGTTTGCCCCGAACATCTATATTTTCTACTATTTATATATCTTTCTGTATAAACTTTCAAAATGTTCTCTAATGTAACTTTCCTCATTGTTACATTTTTTGAGCCATGGTCATGGTGGCATTTGATATACTCATTAAAAATATCAGTTGATCATCAAATATATCTGTACATCAAAATACCTCATACCAGAAACCTGAAGTAGAGGTCACACATAAAAGTCTACAATACAGAGACTGAATGAAAGTATACCATTTTGGAAATTATAATGTGACATCATGTAAAGAAAGAAGACTTGGATCATGGGAAAACAGACTGAGTAGTAAAAAATGTTGCTTGTGTTATTCTTTTTTTTTTTTTTTATTTAAGTTTTATTTTTTTAAAACATATAATATCTTTTTATCCCCAGGGGTACAGGTCTGTGAATCGCCAGGTTTACACACTTCACAGCACTCACCATAGCACATACCCTCCCCAATGTCCATAATCCCACCCCCCCAACCCCCTCCCCCTATTAACCCTCAGTTTGTTTTGTGAGATTAAGAGTCACTTATGGTTTGTCTCCCTCCCAATCCCATCTTGTTTCATTTATTCTTCTCCTACACCCTTAACCCCCCATGTTGCATCTCCTCTCCCTCATATCAGGGAGATCATATGATAGTTGTCTTTCTCCGATTGACTTATTTCGCTAAGCATGATACCCTCTAGTTCCATCCACGTCGTCGCAAATGGCAAGATTTCATTTCTTTTGATGGCTGCATAGTATTCCATTGTGTATATATACCACTTCTTCTTTATCCATTCGTCTGTTGATGGACATCTAGGTTCTTTCCATAGTTTGGCTACTGTAGACATTGCTGCTATAAACATTCGGGTGCACGTGCCCCTTCGGATCACTACGTTTGTATCTTTAGGGTAAATACCCAGCAGTGCAATTGCTGGGTCATAGGGGAGTTCTATTTTCAACATTTTGAGGAACCTCCATGCTGTTTTCCAGAGTGGTTGCACCAGCTTGCATTCCCACCAACAGTGTAGGAGGGTTCCCCTTTCTCCGCATCCTCGCCAGCATCTGTCATTTCCTGACTTGTTAATTTTAGCCATTCTGACTGGTGTGAGGTGGTATCTCATTGTGGTTTTGATTTGTATTTCCCTGATGCCGAGTGATATGGAGCACTTTTTCATGTGTCTGATGGCCATCTGGATGTCTTCTTTGCAGAAATGTCTGTTCATGTCCTCTGCCCATTTCTTGATTGGATTATTTGTTCTTTGGGTGTTGAGTTTGCTAAGTTCTTTATAAATTTTGGACACTAGCCCTTTATCTGATATGTCATTTGCAAATATCTTCTCCCATTCTGTCAGTTGTCTTTTGGTTTTGTTAACTGTTTCCTTTGCTGTACAAAAGCTTTTGATCTTGATAAAATCCCAATAGTTCATTTTTGCCCTTGCTTCCCTTGCCTTTGGCAATGTTCCTAGGAAGATGTTGCTGCGGCTGAGGTCGAAGAGGTTGCTGCCTATGTTCTCCTCAAGGATTTTGATGGATTCCTTTCTCACATTGAGATCCTTCATCCATTTTGAGTCTATTTTCGTGTGTGGTGTAAGGAAATGATCCAATTTCATTTTTCTGCATGTGGCTGTCCAATTTTCCCAACACCATTTGTTAAAGAGGCTGTCTTTTTTCCATTGGATATTCTTTCCTGCTTTGTCGAAGATTAGTTGACCATAGAGTTGAGGGTCTATTTCTGGGCTGTCTATTCTGTTCCATTGATCTATGTGTCTGTTTTTGTGCCAGTACCATGCTGTCTTGATGATGACAGCTTTGTAATAGAGCTTGAAGTCTGGAATTGTGATGCCACCAACTTTGGCTTTCTTTTTGAATAGTGTTTTGGCTATTCGAGGTCTTTTCTGGTTCCATATAAATTTTAGGATTATTTGTTCCATTTCTTTGAAAAAAATGGATGGTACTTTGATAGGAATTGCATTAAATGTGTAGATTGCTTTAGGTAGCATAGACATTTTCACAATATTTATTCTTCCAATCCAGGAGCATGGAACATTTTTCCATTTCTTTGTGTCTTCCTCAATTTCTTTCATGAGTACTTTATAGTTTTCTGTGTATAGATTCTTAGTCTCTTTGGTTAGATTTATTCCTAGGTATCTTATAGTTTTGGGCGCAATTATAAATGGGATGGACTCCTTAATGTCTCTTTCTTCTGTCTTGTTGTTGGTGTAGAGAAATGCAACTGATTTCTGGGCATTGATTTTATATCCTGACACTTTACTGAATTCCTGTACAAGTTCTAGCAGTTTTGGAGTGGAGTCTTTTGGGTTTTCCACATATAGTATCATATCATCTGCAAAGAGTGATAGTTTGACTTCTTCTTTGCCAATTTGGATGCCTTTAATTTCCTTTTGTTGTCTGATTGCTGAGGCTAGGACTTCTAGTACTATGTTGAATAGCAGTGGTGATAACGGACATCCCTGCCGTGTTCCTGACCTGAGCGGAAAAGCTCTCAGTTTTTCTCCATTGAGAATGATATTTGCGGTGGGTTTTTCATAGATGGCTTTGATAATATTGAGGTATGTGCCCTCTATCCCTACACTTTGAAGAGTTTTGATCAGGAAGGGATGCTGTACTTTGTCAAATGCTTTTTCAGCATCTATGGAGAGTATCATATGGTTCTTGTTCTTTCTTTTATTAATGTGTTGTATCACATTGATTGATTTGCGGATGTTGAACCAACCTTGCAGCCCTGGAATAAATCCCACTTGGTCGTGGTGAATAATCCTTTTAATGTACCGTTGAATCCTATTGGCTAGTATTTTGGCGAGAATTTTTGCATCTGTGTTCATCAAGGATATTGGTCTGTAGTTCTCTTTTTTGATGGGATCCTTGTCTGGTTTTGGGATCAAGGTGATGCTGGCCTCATAAAATGAGTTTGGAAGTTTTCCTTCCATTTCTATTTTTTGGAACAGTTTCAGGAGAATAGGAATTAGTTCTTCTTTAAATGTTTGGTAGAATTCCCCCGGGAAGCCGTCTGGCCCTGGGCTTTTGTTTGTTTGGAGATTTTTGATGACTGTTTCAATCTCCTTACTGGTTATGGGTCTGTTCAGGCTTTCTCTTTCTTCCTGGTTCAGTTGTAGTAGTTTATATGTCTCTAGGAATGCATCCATGTCTTCCAGATTGTCAAATTTGTTGGCGTAGAGTTGCTCATAGTATGTTCTTATAATTGTCTGTATTTCTTTGGTGTTACTTGTGATCTCTCCTCTTTCATTCATGATTTTATTTATTTGGGTCCTTTCTCTTTTCTTTTTGATAAGTCTGGCCAGGGGTTTATCGATCTTATTAATTCTTTCAAAGAACCAGCTCCTAGTTTCATGGATTTGTTCTATTGTTTTTTTGGTTTCTATTTCATTGATTTCTGCTCTGATCTTTATGATTTCTCTTCTCCTGCTGGGTTTAGGGTTTCTTTCTTGTTCTTTCTCCAGCTCCTTTAGGTGTAGGGTTAGGTTGTGTACCTGAGACCTTTCTTGTTTCTTGAGAAAGGCTTGTACCGCTATATATTTTCCTCTCAGGACTGCCTTTGTTGTGTCCCACAGATTTTGAACCGTTGTGTTTTCATTATCATTTGTTTCCATGAATTTTTTCAACTCTTCTTTAATTTCCTGGTTGACCCATTCATTCTTTAGAAGGATGCTGTTTAGTCTCCATGTATTTGGGTTCTTTCCAAATTTCCTCTTGTGATTGAGTTCTAGCTTCAGAGCATTGTGGTCTGAAAATATGCAGGGAATGATCCCAATCTTTTGATACCGGTTGAGACCTGATTTAGGACCGAGAATATGATCTATTCTGGAGAATGTTCCATGTGCACTAGAGAAGAATGTGTATTCTGTTGCTTTGGGTGAAATGTTCTGAATATATCTGTGATGTCCATCTGGTCCAGTGTGTCATTTAAGGCCTTGATTTCCTTGTTGATCTTTTGCTTGGATGATCTGTCCATTTCAGTGAGGGGAGTGTTAAAATCCCCTACGATTATTGTATTATTGTCGATGTGTTTCTTTGATTTTGTTATTAATTGGTTTATATAGTTGGCAGCTCCCACGTTAGGGGCATAGATATTTAAAATTGTTAGATCTTCTTGTTGGACAGTTTCTTTGAGTATGATATAGTGTCCTTCCTCATCTCTTATTATAGTCTTTGGCTTAAAATCTAATTGATCTGATATAAGGATTGCCACTCCTGCTTTCTTCTGATGTCCATTAGCATGGTCAATTCTTTTCCACCCCCTCACTTTAAATCTGGAGGTGTCTTCGGGTTTAAGATGAGTTTCTTGTAGGCAACATATAGATGGGTTTTGTTTTTTTATCCATTCTGATACCCTGTGTCTTTTGATTGGGGCATTTAGCCCATTCACATTCAGGGTAAGTATTGAGAGATATGAATTTAGTGCCATTGTATTGCCTGTAAGGTGACTGTTATTGTATATTGTCTCTGTTCCTTTCTGATCTACTACTTTTAGGGTCTCTCTTTGCTTAGAGGACCCCTTTCAATATTTCCTGTAGAGCTGGTTTGGTAATTGCAAATTCTTTCAGTTTTTGTTTGTCCTGGAAGCTTTTAATCTCTCCTTCTATTTTCAATGATAGCCTAGCTGGATATAGTATTCTTGGCTGCATGTTTTTCTCGTTTAGTACTCTGAATATATCATGCCAGCTCTTTCTGGCCTGCCAGGTCTCTGTGGATAAGTCTGCTGCCAATCTAATATTTTTACCATTGTATGTTACAGACTTCTTTTCCCGGGCTGCTTTCAGGATCTTCTCTTTGTCACTAAGACTTGTAAATTTTACTATTAGGTGACGGGGTGTGGACCTATTCTTATTGATTTTGACGGGGGTTCTCTGAATCTCCTGGATTTTGATGCTTGTTCCCTTTGCCATATTGGGGAAATTCTCTCCAATAATTCTCTCCAATATACCTTCTGCTCCCCTCTCTGTTTCCTCTTCTTCTGGAATCCCAATGATTCTAATGTTGTTTCGTCTTATGGTGTCACTTATCTCTCGAATTCTCCCCTCGTGGTCCAGTAGCTGTTTGTCCCTCTTTTGCTCAGCTTCTTTATTCTCTGTCATTTGGTCTTCTATATCGCTAATTCTTTCTTCTGCCTCATTTATCCTAGCAGTGAGAGCCTCCATTTTTGATTGCACCTCATTAATAGCTTTTTTGATTTCAACTTGGTTCGATTTTAGTTCTTTTATTTCTCCAGAAAGGGCTTTTATATCTCCCGAGAGGGTTTCTCTAATATCTTCCATGCCTTTTTCAAGCCCGGCTAGAACCTTGAGAATCGTCATTCTGAACTCTAGATCTGACATATTACCAATGTCTGTATTGATTAGGTCCCTAGCCTTTGGTACTGCCTCTTGTTCTTTTTTTTTGTGGTGAATTTTTCCGCCTTGTCATTTTGTCCAGATAAGAGTAGATGAAGGAGCAAGTAAAATACTAAAAGGGTGGCAACAACCCCAGGAAAATATGCTTTAGCCAAATCAGAAGAGATCCCAAATCGTGAGGGGGGAGAAAGGGGATAAAAAGAGGTTCAGAAAGAAAAAAAAAAGAAAAAGAAAAAAGAAAACAATTAAAAAAAGAAAACCAATAAAGAAAAAATATAAAAAGGAAAAAATATATATATATTAGATAAACTAGTTAAAAAACGTTAAAAAAGAAAAGGGTAAAAGTTAAAAAAATTTAGCAGAAGAAGAAAAATAAATTGAAAAAGAAAAAAAATTAAATTAACTGCAAGGCTAAAGAATCATGGGGAGAAAGCCATGAGTTCCGTGCTTTGCTTTCTCCTCCTTTGGAATTACGCTGCTCTCCTTGGTATTGAAACTGTCCTCCTTGGTAGGTGAATTTGATCCTGGCTGGGCTTCTTGTTGATCTTCTCGGGGAGGGGCCTGTTGTAGTGATTCTCAAGTGTCTTTGCCCCGGGCGGAGTTGCACCGCCCTTACCAGGGGCCTGTCTGAGTAATCCGCTTGGGTTTGCTTTCGGGAGCTTTTGTTCCCTGAGCGCTTTCCGTAGAGTTCCGGAGGGTGGGAATGAAGATGGCGGCCTCCCAGTCTCCGGCCCGGAGGAGCCGAGAGCCCGGGGCCCCACTCCTCAGTGCGCCCTCAGAGAACAGCGCCGATTTACTCCCGTCACCCTGCCTCCGGCCGCGCTCCGAGCTGACCGAGCCTGCAACCGGTTCAAGGTAACCCCGAGCTTAGAGCTCACTCCTCGGCTCTGTCTCTGTAGCCGGCTTCCCTGTTCTAATACCTGTAAGCTCTGCGACACTCAGACGCCCCCGATCCTTCTGTGACCCTGCGGGACCTGAGGCCACGCTGACCCTGCGTGGGCTTCACCCCGGTTAAGCCTCTGGAGCAATGTCCCTCAGCGGAACAGACTTTTAAAAGTCCCGATTTTGTGCTCCGTTGCTCCGCCGCTTGCCGGGAGCCGGCCCCTCCCCCCGCGGTCTATCTTCCCGTCGCTTTGGATTCACTTCTCCGCCCGTCCTACCTTTCAGAAAGTGGTTGATTTTCTGTTTCTAGAGTTGCTGTTCTTCTTCTCTTCGATCTCCCATTGGATTTGTAGGTGTTTGCAATCTTTAGATAAGCTATCTAGCTGATCTCCCGCTACCTGAAGTAGTCTCAGCCTGCTACTTCTCCGCCATCTTGACTCCTCCCCCCTCAGGAAGTTTAAAAACAGCAGAACTCTCCAGGTGGATTTTATTGCACTTAAAACCACAATGACAACAAACTGGACGTGACAAGCTGGAAAGGCTAGCGCGGAGCTCTTGCCCGCCCCGCCGCCAGAGGGAGCTGAGCGCGAGAGGAGGAAGCCAGACCCTTGAGGAGGGCGAGGCGTCGCCAGAGATGGAAGAGCAGGGGCACCTGTGGTGGGCAGCCCCGCGCGCGCATACACAGCGCTCCCACGGCGAGCCGCGCTCGGCCTTTGCGCTCCGCACTTTCCTGCTTGTGTTATTCTACCACTAACCAGCATAGACGATACTTGATTAATGTCTATTTTCTGGTTGGTTTACCAGGTTATGACCTAAAAAAGGAAGAGTACATTGTGCTATTTTAATCGATCATACTATCCCTTAATATTAGTTTGCTTATCATTGCCTTTCTCCCTAGTCTTAATCTACTGTCAGCTGGATTCTCCTATTGGAAGAGAGCATGCTCGTCAGTTGAATGAGATGTCTTGGTCTGCTTAACAAGGATTGGATCTTCCAATCTGTTTGAATGGGTAATTTATGAAAGGCACTCTAGAGAGAATTCTATTTCTGGGCATAAACAATTGACCTTCTTGTGGAAAAATTAGTCTTCTACACTTGGCTTTATGTCCCCACAAATTGCAACCCCAAGGAATAGGTAAAATGTCTTGCTGAAGCGGCAAAGCTGAGGACCAGACCATATCTGAAGAAACTGCACCTGCAAGCCATAGCTAGCATGAACCCACCAACTACTGCTCTTTCAGAAGAATGCTGAATTAGATGCACAACTATATTCCACTTAGGGAGGGAGGTTAAGAATATGCTGAGTAACAAGATGTTCCCTAAGATCTCAATGTCTCTCCTAACTGCTTTCTTGATTCATTCAATCATCTAAGAACTTTGCCCACAAACCTTAGAGTTAACTGCCTATTGGAAAGTGGTTTTTTATCGTCCTTAAACTATTTCCTTCTAGCCTTATCCTTTGGTTTATTTGGAAAGGAAAGTTCATTTCTTTGTTTTGATTTTGGCAGTTGTCTCCACAAGCCTTCTAGAACTCTTTATGGTCCTCTTGAGGAAATATTCATGTAACTCTCTTCACAAACTGACTTTATCGCTTTGGCCTCTAATAAAATACTTAAGCACACATTGCCCTAACTCACCTAACCCTGGGGAATGGAGTAATTGTATGAATTACTACTCTCCAGCTCATTCATGTGGCCAAATTTGCTATAACTTGGACTCAAGAGAGCCAAGACTTTTAAAAAATGACTGAAGATAATAATCAGAGAAAAGGAGCAAGCAGACACAAAGAAATTCATAAAATACTGCTGCATTTCAAAAAAAAAATTCCAATAGGGCAGACTATCTAGAGATTGATTATCCTCAGGCAGAAATACTGAAATTATATGATAAATCTAGTTCTCTGATATTCAAAGAAATAATTACTGGACTGGAAATGGAAAAATTCCTGTTCGCTTGTCTTTACCTTTCCAGGTCATCAAACAAACATATTTCTTTAAATTGTGGACTCAGACTTCTTCCTCCTTAAATCATGCCTTAAATAAAATATACATGTATATTTGAAAAGAGACTATCATTGATTCCTATGCCCACTGTTTATACTACTTCCTCATTTTATGAGCCTACCTGTTAATACAGCCCGTCTGTTAGTAATGTATGTTCCTGACATGACATAATGGGGATGAGGTGAACACAATTAATGAGATGTGATTACCACCGTAAAGACATTTAATATCTATGTTTCTTTCTTTCTCTTGAAAATTATAATAAAATCTGATAGAATCAGAATTTCTGAAATCTAAAATATCTAATATTAATTTTAGAATATTACTAAATGTATCATTTGTAAGGATTTCTATTTTTCAAAATCCCCACCCCATAATAAATATTTGACATTAAAATACTATAATTTGTTCTTGGATGATGCAGAATTCCTTATATTCTTCTTATGTATCAACATGATTCAACAAATATCTATTGAACCTTAAAGACTACATAGAAGGCTCAGAAACAGGTGCTAGAAAGCCTACAAAAGTAAGTTGTTGCCCTTAAGAACCTCTTATTTGTTTTAAATGTTAGTTCTAACTACATATAGATATGAGGAATTTCATGGTTTTAGAGATTTCCAAATGACTAAATAACAGATGGCTGGATGTTTATCCTGCTGGCAAAGATAAGGATCCCATGGGAAATAAAAAATTAGAACATTCTGGATTCTTCCTGAATATATTTTGCCCTCTGTCGTGACAGATAATTATCTGAAAACATTGTAGGCCCTTTTATCCCTAGTCTGCAAATATCTACAGTATAAAGTTCAGCTGTCTTACCATGGTGTACAAGGCCTTCATGACCTGTACTTCCCTACACTTTGACTCCAGTTACGTCAGTGCAATAGCGGTATTAAAAACCAGCAAGGCCTGGGCACCAACCAACAAAAAACAAACAGTAGCCCTGGACCAGGATTTGGAGGCCACCTGCAGAGTTGAGCAATTACCCTGCGAGTTGATAGATTTGGAGAAGTTATAGGAGAAGGAGGTAGGCAGCCAGTTTGTCAGCGAGAGGATCACACATGGGATTTAGAGCAGTGGCGATTTACGAGTCAGATGGAAGTATCAACATCTTAGCCAACAGTAAAACAGGTGCCAAGAACCCATCAGCTCTGATCCAGATTTTCCTCAATGAGGACCCTTTACTCTTGTCAACCAAACTAGTTAGTATTCCAAAAATAATTCATAGCTAACTAGCTAACATCCTTTAAATGTTTCATACCCAAGCACTTAACATTCCTTAAATGTTTCACGCTAATAGTTTACATTCCAGAGATGTTTCCCTGCAATGTATGACATGTCCTTCCTTCTCACCCTTCACCACCTGTATAAATAAGTTTTAGGACCCTGCTCAGGCTTCAGAGAGGAGGTAATGCTTAAACACTGTGCTTGAAGGCTCCTTTCTGAACCTTTCTGGTTTCCCTCCCCCACCCCTCCCTCAAGCCACGACATTAAAGGTACCCTCTTTAGGTACGTCAACCCTAGATTATATGATGGCATCTTGGCATTTATTTGCTTACATGTCTTTCTCCACTAATGGACTGTTAGTTCCTGGAGTAAATCATGGTGTCCTATTAAACATTATATTCTTGGAGCACCTGGGTGGCCCAGTCAGTTAAGCATCTAACTCCTGATTTCAGCTCATGTCATGTCTCAGGGTCCTGGGATTAAGCCCTGTGTCAGGCTCTACTCTCAGTGGGGAGTCTGCTCGAGGATTCTCTCTCTCTCTCTGCCCCACCCCTTCTCTCTCTCGCTCTCTCTCAAATAAATAAATCTTTTAAAAAAATAAACATCATATCCTTTGCTCCTATAAACCCTCACTCACATTCTAGATCCTTATGAAATGGCAGACCAATAAAATCTGAACTTCTTCGTTTAAATTTTGACCATTTGCTGAGTAAAGGTAAATTAATCCAGATGCACAGTTCGCTCAATGTTACTAAATCAGTGATTCTCAAACTTTCTGTGTATTGGTTACCTGAATGGTTTAGCAAAGCACAGCTTGCTGGTTGCTACTCCCAGAGTTTCTCATTCAGCTGGGCTCAGAACAAGAGTGATTCTCGGGGTACCTGGGTGGCTCAGTGGGTTAAGCCTGTGCCTTTGCCTCAGGTCATGATCTCAGGGTCCTGGGATCAAATCCCGCACTGGGCTCTCTGCTCAGCAGGAAACCTGCTTCCCCCCTCTCTCTGCCTGCCTGCCTGCCTCTCTGCCTACTTGTGATCTCCATCAAACAAATAAATAAAATCTTAAAAAAAAAAATAAATAAAAAGAGTGATTCTCAAACTATGGTTCCCAGACCAAAAGCATTGGAATTATCAGGAACTTATCAGAAATGAAAAATCTTGGATCCCACCCCAAGAGGAATAGGATTCTTTCTCAAACTTTTCAGTGTAGTTTTTGTCCCTGGTCACTACATTTTTCACACATGAGACCTTACTTATTATCAGTATAGCGTAAGTAGATTCAACCAATAGGGCCATTTTACATGTGTTGCAACTGACAAAGATAAATATTATAAGGTTGTTATTTCTGAGAGAGTCTGACTCCATTAATCATTGAAGGACTTGAATGATAAAATAGTGATATCCTCTCAATAAACAACAATGAAAATGATCTTAATATGAATAACAGAGCCTCATACACCCACCTACCCTGAACAAAAATTTTGGAGAAGATAGCTAAAAGAACATTTGCTGGCATCTTGTGAAACCATTGGTCCAAACACAGATTTCCCCTGACGTTCAGTGTTAATTCTTTCTATATTAGCTGATGGGACACAATGATCCCAGATGGTATGTGCCAGGACCAAGAATTCAATTTGAAACCTGCCTATCCACAATCTTTGACCTCTTCTCTATGTGTACAATATTCTACCATGAAACTTCACAAAGGCCACCAGGAAAGGAACTTTGAGGATGGGACCATTACCTTAAAACCTGGGATACAGGTAATAAAAGTGCCATGCTTTATGTAATCAAGATATGGTTTGTTGGATCTCTAAGCCTCCACAAACTAGATAAATTTATATTTAAACTTATCCTCCTATTCAGTTGAATAATTGGTTGATAACCATTTTATAACAGGACTGTTCAGTTCAAATTGCTAACTCAGTTGTGATACAAATAAAGAAAAGAATGTGATACAAATAAAGAAAAGAATTTAATACAATGATTGAGAACAGAGCTTTGGTTTCAGACTAGGTCTGAGTTCAAATCCAAAAATTCACTGCTACAGTTACACAGAGTCATCTATTTCAATACTTCTACTGACACTGCTCCTAAGTGCTAACTTCTCTAAGAAAGCGACACCAACATCCATAACAATGACACTAAGATGCTTATTCTAGGCCCTACCCTGATCTTCAATCCTATACCACCAACTATATTGTGACTATTTTCACTCTCAATATTCTATTGTTGAACTTTTGGTTGATTATGCACCATTATATGGTTGGTTTCTCGTTTCCTGGATTTATCAGAGTCTCCACTTGCCAAGCTCCTTGTAGTTACGAGGGAAAATATGATAGTTCTGTCTAATGGATACATGAGTGAAAATGACACATGTGAATTCTATACTGAGTTGGTGGAAAAAAAAAAAAAACCCGTACCATTTTCCAATCTCTCTGTCTACCGCTGTGATCTGAAAGCAACTTTGTCTTGCAAACACAGAGCCACCATTTCAAAGCAGCCTAGATTACTGAGTCACCACATGGAAGGCAGTAGCTGTGGAGAGGCACTGAGAACAGAACTGAACGATTTTTGCCAGAATACATTTTTGTTGCACAAAAATGCTGAGATATGGGGGTCATTTATTATGTAGTATAAGCTTAACCTATCTTGACAAATAGGATGTCTCAAAATAAATACGTCTTTCCAATAGTAAACACATGACCTTTTCCAACATCATATTTTCTTCCAATCATACTAAAAGGTGAATTTTTAGTCACTTTTTATTCTTTCTTCTCTTTTAGCCCCATGCCCTTGATGTTTTGCTGTATCCCATCATTTGTATCTTAGAATATTTCTCAGTTATAAACCCCCAGGTCTGGAAAAGAAAAAAAAATTTGATTCATATCTTCTGCCCCTAGATGAGAGACACTTTAATTAATTCAAAAAATTAGGAACATTAAACCCCTAAGATTTGTCACTAGGCAGCTCATTTCTGACCACTATAAGAATCTCCTTGTCACTTCCAAGACCCTCAACTTCACCGGTCATGAGGACCCCATGGTACTTCCCAGCACTCATGCTTATCTTTCCCCAGTTTCCTCCCACACATCACTCCAGTTATACCTCTGTGCCTTTGTTTTGTCTTCTTACCTCCCCAGCTTTCAAAGTGAAATCCAAACCCCATTCCTCTCATGAAGCCTCTCCTCATTTTTCCAACCTCAGCAGTGGTCCCCTACTCAGAACTCTTTCCATGAAGAAACAGTACATTACAGTTTAATGTCTAATACTTTTTTAGTTATTACTTTTAGCTTTTAAAAGGTTGTAGCCATGCTTTTTGCTGCTTCTGAATTTGTGACAATATTTAAACAATAAAAAACACAAAAAAAGTATTAAGTATTTTTTACCCACTTAAACTCATCAGTAGACTTTCATCTGAGTATCAGTTTCTTCCAGGGAAAGGTGGTAATTTGCAACACACATCCTTCTTTTTCATCACAATATCTTAAACTCTATAGAGATTCCACCTGGGAAGCTGACTGAGAAAACAGTGACTTGTTCATGAATAAAGGAATTGGATCATCAGTGGTATTTTTTTAAAACCTTACATTCTTCACAGATGATTAGTGACCTATGACATTTCTTGGTATTTGCTTTCTTAAATGAGTTCAATTCTTTGATAATTACATATTATCAGACAAACTTTAAAAGTATTGTCAGATTAGTTCTATAAATTACACTGGTTTGCTCAGTTATAGTATAGATGTGTTGTGATGACAATATAGATAATGTGGGTGGTTTTATTTGCACTATTTTGCTCTTTCCTAAAGTTATGTAGAATATAATTGGTATTTTTTTTCTTGCTCAAAAAGGTTCTCTTCTGAATTGTGTCTTCCAATGATGTTTAGTAATTATTATACCTTAGTTTGTTTGTATTAAATACTTTCCAATAAAGGTTTCTCAATAATTAAATTCTACTGACCTAGTTTTCACTTCCCTAGTCTGTAATCCATTTCATCTCCTAGGTTCATAATAAGTAATTACACAGATTAATGATAAAATAGCAAAAGAAGAGAGTAGAAAAATCAAAGGGCTCAAATAAATCACATACAGGATCATGAGTCACAGAATATCTAAGGAATAGTTGTAATTCGAGCATGAGGGACATGCTTTAAATGCAATTACAACACTAACACTGACTGCCATTTCCTTCTCATTAGTACACACCAGTCCCTTTTAGAGACATGCTGTAGTACTTCATACTCAAGGCTTCCCTTTTAAATCTATTCACTAATGAGATTCAGTGGTTGTTGCATTTTTCTAACATAACTTTTCAAAACTTAGTTGTGCTCCTAATGAAGACTGCTGCTTCAACTTAAGGTAGATGGGCCTAAATCTATTCCTTAAAGCAATCATTCTTGGACACCCAACTCTCTCATTTACTAAGAGCCTTCAAAAAAATTAGTTTATTCATCAAATATTTACTGAATCCCAAACACTGTGGTAACCAATTAGGACAAAGAAGTAAACAACACACATAAAATCTTTTCCTGTGTACATGGAGTTCTTCCAAAGCTATGCTATCTAACATGGTAGCCACTAGCCAGATGTCACTGCTGGGTAGAAAATGTGACTTCTCCAAATGAAGATGTTTGATAAGTGAAAATACACAACACATTGTGAATACTTGCCCAAAATATAAATACAAAATGTCTCATTTTTTAAAATTATATTACATATTAAAAATTATAATAATTTAAATATGTTTGGTTAAATAAATTTAGTATTAAAATTAATTTCACCCGTTTCTTTTTGCTTTTGTTAACATGGCTACTAGAAAATTTAAAATTACATAAGTGGCTTGCATTTGTGTTTCACACTGCATTTCTTTCTTTTTTTTTTTTTTCACACTGCATTTCTATTAGATAGTTCCTCTCTAAAATCTCTAGGAGGACAGGCCATTAAATAAGTAATTACGACAATAGGTAATGGAGAAATTAGATAAGAAAAATATTAAAATGTACAGGTAGCAGGAGCCTTCAGTTGGGTCACATATTAGGATCCTTCTAGTGACCAATTCACATCCATAGAGTTCCAGAGTCGAATGGCTACTCTGACTAATTCAATAGATTCTTTGCTAACCCCTGGCATATTGTACATACTATTTAATACTCCTTGTGTTTCAAGTATTTTAAATTCAGTAACAAATACTTATTCAACCAAGCACTCTCTTACTCATCTTGGTATTCCTAATACCTGTCAACATTCTTGATATATTGTGGGTGTGCATTAAGTGATGAAAAATGCCCTCTGGAGAACTATTAAACAACTTAACAACCTGGGATGTCTTTGCATACAAGTAATACTACTATCAGTCACTACTGTATGCTGCCCCCTGCTGCCCAGGAACTGAGATATTTTGTTAATCACTACCTATAGATGTCTGGCCTGGTGGAACTGATTTTAATGATCTTACCATCAACACCTGATAATCAACTGCTTTCTAAATCCTTGCACTTGAAAATAGTCTTGCATCTGAGGTGAAACATGGCAGGACAGTGGTGTTGATGGAAGCTAAGCACCAGTAACAGCTCCAGTTTCACATCCATAAAGAAAACTGGACAGTACTCCTGCATGACAGACTTTCATCTCAGCCTAGGTTTGATGTATCTTTGACTGACAGACTACCAGAGGATGTACTGGCTTTCTGAATATGGTTTATGTCCTTACCCAATATTGTATCACCTTGTATGCTGCTGAGGTAGGAAAAAAAATCAATCACTACAGTTAGTATCTCTCTGTATTTCAGAAACTCCAAGTTTGTCTGGCAGAAGTTTGCATAAGGCGTCTTTCTTCCCCAGGCTATTACTCCACCAGTTTTCTAAAAGGGAACACAGACCTCATCAAATGCTCCTGGGCAATCCAGCAAAAAGGCAATGATCAATGAAAGCGGCTTCAGTGTGATGATATCAAAGTGTGATGAAATCTTTGAGGTTATGTTTATACAGGCCCTAGGAGTCATGGTATTACTATTTTTTAACTAACTAATGAGGAAAATTGGTCCCATAAAAATTATTAAGCCAAATAAGCAATTTTAATAGCTCAAGTACTACTAAATTGACCCAACCCATCACTTTTGTTGAATAAATAGTGCTCCAATCAATGATAAAACTGATCAATTAACATTTTATTATTGAGCCTTCAGGTTGGCCCAACACCTTACAAAAACTAAAGTGCATATTAACTATTTAAAATGTTTTTTTTTAATCTTTATGGGAACTAAAAGCTAAGAAAAACCAAATGGAATATCAAGAATTATGCAATAAAGTAGTAATTTCTATAATATTATATGTTGTTAGAGATCAGAAGAAAGTGACCTGTGGGAAATATCAGAACGAAGTTCCTGGAAGTTACATGAAAATGGGACCACTTTCTTTCATCATATACAAAAATAAACTCCAAATGAATTAAAGACTTAAATATGAGACATAAAGCCATAAAACTCCTAGAAGAAAATAGAGACAGTAATTTCTTTGACATTGGCCTTAGCAACATTTATCTAGATATGCCTCCTGAGGCAATGGAAACAAAAGCAAAAATAAACTCTTGGGACGACACCAAAATAAAAAGGAAAACATCAACAAAACAAAAGGTAACCTAATGAATAGAAGATATTTGCAATGACATATCCAATAAGGAGTTAATATACAAAATATAAAGAACTTATACAACTATGACACACACACACAGACATCAAATAATCCAATTAAAAATGGGTAGAGGATCTGAATAGACATTTCTCCAAAGAAGACCTTCAGATGGCCAACAGATACATGGAAAGATGCTCAACATCACTCACAGGGAAATACAAATGAAAATGACAATGAAATATCACCTTAAACCTGTCAGAATGGCTAGTATCAGAAAGACAATAAACAGTAAGTGTCGGCAGGGATGTGGAGAAAAAGGAACCCTTGGGCACTATTGGTGAGAATATAAATAGGTACAGTCACTGTAGAAAAGAGTATGAAGAGTCCTCAAAAAATTAAAAGTACAAATCTGAAATGATCCAGTATTCCACTACTGGGCATTCACCCAACGAAAATGAAAACACTACTCTGAAAAGACATACGCTCCCCTATGTTGCCTGCAGCATTATTCACAAGAGCCAAAATACAAAACCAACCTAAGCATCCACTGATAAATGAATGGATAAAGAAGATGTTGTATCTATACATAAGGGAATGCTACTCAGTCATAAAAAAAGAATGAGATCTGATCATTTGTGACAATGTGGATGGGCCTAGAAAGTATTATGCTAAGTGAAATAAGTCAGTAAGAAAGAGACACATACAATATTATTTCACTTATATGTGAAATCTAAAAAATAAACAAAAAAGCAGAAACGGTCCCATAAATACAGAGAACAAACTGGGCTGCCAGAGGGGAAAGGTAGGGGGTTTGGGGAAAATGGGTGAATGGAAATGGGAGGTATAATATTTCACTTATGGAATGATTAAGTTATGAGGATGAAAGGGACAACACAGGGAATAGAGTCTATGATACTGTAATAGCGCTATATGGTGGCAGATGGCAGCTACACTGGGTCGGGGGGAGCACAACATAGTGTAGAGTTGTTGTTTCACTGTGTTGTACCCCTGAAATTAATGTAACATTGTGTGTCAGCTGTACTTCAATAAAAAATGCAGTCCCTGAAGACTTCATTTCGCTTCAGGGGTAACTCTATGGAGTTTCAACACTTCACTCTCCAAAATTATTAATGAGTTTCATATTCAGAATTCATTATGAAGAAGCACTTCTGTTTGTTGTATGGCAGACATATTATTTTGAATGGCCTTTGGTTAGATATCTAGATGCTAAAGGAATTACAACAAATAATAAATCTAAATTATTCTGAGTTTGAAATGAACCAACAAAAATTCCAAGAGGCAGGCGTGGGGAAGACTAGGTTTTAGAAAATCCCTAAGCCACAGGGTGCATATGTAAATAAACTGTAACCAGGTATACTCAAAACCTGGATGCTAGGAGCAAGCCATGGGAAATAACAACACAGGGTTCTATCTGTGTGACATTGTGATGAAGGTGTAAGGGCCTACTTAGCCAGAGCAACTCCATCTCACTAAAAGAGCCATTTTGTTGTTTGTGCAGTAAACTTAAAATGACCCTGCACCCTGCGCCCGCCCCCCCCCCCCCAGAGGAATTTACTTAGCAACAAGTCTGGGAAACCAGTAAAATGTATCAGTCCCTGATAACAGAGCCCAGATACAAGAAAGGGTCAGGTCAGGCAGAGATAACAGAGCCCAGATGCAAGGACAAGTCAGGCCAGATGGAGGCATCTAATCAGTAAAGCACACATACTATCTCCCTAACCACCAAAGAATGTGGGCCCCACCTTTTCGGGCGCCAACTTGAGCGCCAATTCTGATCAAAGTGATAGGCTAGTTCAAATAGCTTCTATAGGGTAAATTTGTAATTCAGTTGGCCACCGGTGTGTGACCTAGCATGACTATGCAACTTTCTCTGTGTATTACAATCTCATTGGCCAGGCTCAACCACATGGCTTTTGCTCTATAAAAGCTGGTCTCTGAGGCTGGGGATGGTCACTCTCTCTGTAAGAGATGGCCCCGGCCAGTCTGTTTGATTTGTTCAAGCTTTGCTTAAGCTTTGCTTGAACTTTGCTTTGTATCAGTCTAGCTCCTTTGATAACGGACCCCAACAAAGGGTAAGGTGCAGATTATGAGACTCCTTGGGTTAGACTAATAACACAAAAGGCCAGACACCCAGGATTTCTGAGCTCTTAATCACCAGACATGTGCTTTTGGGGGGTCTGAGTACTCTAGTAGGAGGAACAGATGAAAAATTGTCAAAGTCAAGCTGTCCAGTTTCAAGGACCCTTATGTAACTACTTCTGTTTTATTAGTGGTGTGGTGGTCCAAGGTCCTCATTTTCCACCAAAGTGAAACCACTGACCAATCTTCAGACTGGGCCACAATTTGGCCTATAATATCTCTATTCTATAAGTGAGTTTATATGATACCAAGATTATCTACTCCTCTAGGGAAAAAAAAAAAAAAAGCGACAACAACAACAAAAACCACCTGGGTCTGAAGTTATCTTTTTGACTATATTTTACACTAATGTTATTTCTTTTTTTAAAAATTTTATTGAATTTTATTTTAAGTAGGCTTCATACCCAATGTGGGGCACGAACTCACAACCCTGAGATTAACAGTTGCATGCTCTACTGAATGAGCCACCCAGGTACCCCTAATTTCTTATAGAACTATCCATGTATTCTATTTCTTTTAAGCCAGTTTTCCTACATTTGATTTCTTCCTAAGAATTCATCAATTTCTAACTTTTTAGTATAAAGTTGTTCATGGCATTTCATATTATCTTTTTTTTTTTAAAGATTTTATTTATTTATTTGACAGAGATCACTAGCAGGCAGAGAGGCAGGCACAGAGAGAGGAAGGGAAGCAGGCTCCCTGCTGAGCAGAGAGCCCGTTCATATTATCTTTTATATCTCTGCTTGCTCTGTACCTACGACACCAATTTATTAGTGCTATTTATTTGTGCTTTTTTTTCTTAATTGCCCTTACCAGAGATTTGTCCACTTCATTAGCCTTTTCTAAGAACTATTTATTTTTTTCATTTTATTCAATTTTACTTTTTTTTTTTTTTAAGAAAAATGTCATTCTTATTTTCTTTGGACTTATATCATATCCAATCATAAAAATAATTCTGGGGCACCTGGGTGGCTCAGTGGGTTAAGCCTCTACCTTCGGCTCAGGTCGTGATCCCAGGGTCCCGGGATCGAGCCCCACATCGGGCTCTCTGCTCTGCAGGGAGCCTGCTTCCTCCTCTCTCTCTCTCTCTGCCTGCCTCTGTGCCTGCTTGTGATCTTGTCTGTCAAAAAATAAATAAAATCTTAAAAAAAATAATAATTCTGAACAGTTGAGAACAATTAATATCATACAAATTACCTTCTTTCACCATAATGTAATAAAGTTAAAAATTAGTATCAAAAAGTTAACTTAAAGACACATATACTTCAAAATATGAGTTACATTTACAAAAACCTCATGGTTCAAAGAAGTAACATTAGACATTGTAATACTCTCAGAATTGAAAAATGATGAAAATATCTCATTCATAAATTTTTAGATAGTCTTAAAGAATATGTTAAGGAACATTTATAAAGTTTTATTTCTTACATAGAAAATAAGAAAGACTAAAAATTAAGTAGCTACATGTCTGACCCAAGAATACACAAAATGACAACCTAACTGTGACATACTCATACCCTGGAATACTATGTATTTTATGGTGAAATAAGTAAACTACAGGTACCCTCATCAATATGTATGAGACTTAGAAACCATTTTCACTGGAAAAAATAAAAGAACCCAGAAAAATACCTTTAATTTGATACCATTTCTATGAAGGTAAAAATGTACAAAACTAAAAAACGTATTTCCTAGAAATACATAATATATAGTAAAATTACAACAAAATCAAGAGAATGATAAACACAAAATTCAACACAATGTTCCAGTGGGAGAATGAAAGAACATGCAACAGAGAAGGAATAGCATAAGCTTTAAGATATTTGTAATTTCTACTTTTTAGCTGGATAACAGGCTGAAATAAACAGTGTTTATCTTATCATTCTTTATACTTTATTTGCATGTGTGTTTGTGCATAGACATACTTGTAAACATATATATTATATTCTATTATCTTATAAAGATATATTTTAAATTCTAATTATATATTCTTTTATATTCCTTTGTTTCCTAACTTACAAAAAAGAAAATGATTTAAGCTCCTTAAAAATATCTAACACTAAAAACATCATAGCATGTTGATAGAGGAACCATAAAGCCCATCTGGCCTAGATTCTTCATTTTATAGCTGAGGAAAATAGGGCCCAGTAAAGTAAAATATCTTACCTAAGGTCACAAGCTAGTTAGGATCTGACCTGGGATTAGAAAGTTGAACTTCTGACTCTAAGACAAATTCTTTATCCATGAAAATTCCATTCCTACACCTGTGTCAGTTCACAGAGATGTTAAAACTTTCGGTGGGAGGTGGGGAATGACTAAAATTTTGTTTGCAGTAATTGGTTAAAAACAAAAAGACATGTCCATATACCTTGAGATGAAAATAAATAAAACTGTCCTTAGATATTTATAATATATTTAACCATTATTGATGTTTTATAACTTGTTTTTATCACTCCCCAAATTTATTTTCAGCTACAATGGTTCTTAAAGGTAATTCTATAAAATAAGTTTCCACAGTGTAATACGTTTGAGGAATAGTGAACATTTGATGCATTGCTTGGGGGATTCATTGTTTACTAACATCTCTGAGAGGTGCTTCACCAAAGCAACATTGTTGAACCAAACAATTCCCAAGTGTTTGGTTATGGCCCCAATTTGCCACATAATATTTAATAGTATCCCAAGGAACACACTTTGGAGCCACTTTTAGAGACTCTTGTTTTCTTAGTTCATTAAACTAACAAGCACATAGTTAGACTAACAAAAAACAGGAAATAATAAGAGTAGGTTAGATTTCTGGACAGATCAGGATCCAAGCATCTACCCTAGATGGTCCCACAAGCTTGTGGCACTGATTCCAGGCAGGTCTGAAAGAAGGGAAATGACCTCAAAGCTGTAGAGCAAAGGAATTAAGAAATCCTGAAATAGAAATAGAGTTCACAAAGGCAGATGTTGCCTATCTCGAAACTCCTTTAAAGTAAGTGTCTTTCTTTTGCACTCTCCTGATTCCAAGGCTCTAATTTCTGGTCTCAGAAGAAAGAACACCACTGATATCCCTAGAATAGAACTCCAAATATGCCACATGGGATGCTAAAAACTGAGTAGCTGAGTCTGTGTAAGGTAGATCAAAAATATGACAAAATGTCAATACACATTGATTAAAATGATTGAATCAAATGAATGTAAGTCCATGCTTTCTACATTATTAACTTGAATCCTAAAATCCTAAAAATGAATCTGATAGGGTGCCTGGGTGGCTCAGTGGGTTCAGTGGGCTCAGTGAGCCTTCGGCTCAGGTCATTATCCCAGGGTCCTGGGATCAAGGCCCACATCAGGCTCTCTGTTCAGCAGGGAGTCTGCTTCCCCCGCCCCCTCTCTGCCTGCCTCTCTGCCTACCTGTGATCTCTATCTCTGTCAAATAAATAAATAAAACCTTTAAATAAATAAATAAATAAATAAATAATTTAAAAAATGAATCTGATAATCACCTAACAGAATCGTATTTTTCCCATTACTGGAAAATGTTAGTCCAACATGCAGTCTTGAAGGGTGGGAAAGGCCTGCATGATGAATAATTATAGCATTTAAACAACAAAAATCAATGTATCAAGAAACACAGAGCAAGGAAACAGATAGTATAGAAATCTTGACGTCTAGGTTTCCCTGTCCTTGAATTCCTCCAAAAACCATTAACGATATTATACTGTGATTTCTCCAAATTTACTGACATACTTTATTGCATTAGACTAAGATGATATGCATTCTCATTCTAGATTATTTATGGTGGATTCCAATGTTTTGCCTATTACAGCATAAGTCAAATGTGCTACTCAATTATTTGGTGGCCGTTAGTGATAAATCTAGAAGCAAGTCCTGTGAGCACAGTGGGCAAAGATGAAAGAACCTAAAATTCACAGCCTTTAAAGGATGAAATATGACACCTGCTCAAATGCTTATTTTAAGGAAGAAGAAAAGTGAAGAGAAAACATGAATATAAATATCTTATGTTATTTGAGAGTTTACATGAAATTTATTAAATCCATTAACAAAAGGGGTTAAGGAAATATACTGAAACCTCTGAAGAAGTCTAGAAAACTTCTGCCTTGTAAGTACAGAAGCAGCTGATGGCCAGGGCCAGAATCTTTGGGGATCCAAAACAGAAACTCCTTTTATGTGCAGAAAAGAATGTAAGAGAACCCAGAGAGTGGAGAAAGAGCAATGGTGATGGTCACCATGATAGCAAAGTAATGTAATCCAGCTCAGAACAGAAGCAATCCTTGGAAAACTGAAGATTTCACATCTGTAAGAGAATTTCATTTGGAATCTCAATACAACCCACAAGATGATGGGACAGGGGTTCAAATCATCTGTGGATCTGGGAGGAGTGGCATATACAAAGCAGATTGAGGAAGCAAAGACTTAGGGAAACTTCTGGAGCCTCTATTTATGGCTCTGAGCTTGGCACAAACACACACACAATAAGCATTAGAATTCAAATTCTGGTGTTCTCTGAGAAATTAAAAAATCTGAAACTATTCACACATATAATTCCAGGAGCCTGTGCATGCCCTTGTGTTGTGCAGTATGCAAGACTCCATCTTCTGGTTGGACTCTCCACGGACTTTGACATCATTAGACTAATATGAGAGTTTAATGCTGTTACAAATTCTGTTACCTACATAGTTTCATTGTTGTATCAATCTTCATATGTTGAAACCTTTGACAGCTTTTATTTATTTATTTATTTATTTTGTTCTTTTGTATTAGGGTTTATCTTTATAAGCCCTGATTCTACGCTTAGGTTTCCATACACTACTTCATTGTGTAAAAATGGTGCATTATCACCCCTGGCCAGGCTTATCAAAAAGAAAAGAGAAAAGACCCAAATAAATAAAATCACAAATGAAAAAGGAGAGATCACAACCAACACCAAAGAAATACAAACAATTATAAGAACATATTATGAGCAACTATATGTCAGCAAGTTTGACAATCTGGAGAAATGGATGCATTCCTAGAGAAAAATAAACTACCAAAACTGAACCATGAAGAAGTAGAAAACCTGAACAGACCCATAACCAGGAAGTAGATTGAAGCAGTCATCAAAAATCTTCCAACAAACAAGAGTCCAGGGCCAGATGGCTTCCCAGAGGAATTCTACCAAACATTTAAAGAAGAATTAATACCTATTCTCCTGAAACTGTTCCAAAAAAAAAACAGAAATGGAAGGAAAACTTCCAAACTCATTTTATGAGGCCAGCATTACCTTGATCCCAAAAACAGTCAAAGACCCCATCAAAAGGAGAATTACAGACCAATACCTTTGATGAACACAGATGCAAAAATTCTCACCAAAATACTAGCCAATAGGATCCAACAGTACATTAAAAGGATTATTCACCATGACCAAATAGGATTTATGCCTGGGCTGCAAGGTTGGTTCAACATCCACAAATCAATTAATGTGATACAATACATTAATAAAGGAAAGAACAAGAACCAGAGGATACTCTCAATAGATGCTGAAAAAGCATTTGACAAAGTACAACATCCTTTCTTTTTTTTTTTTTTTAAAGATTTTATTTATTTATTTGACAGAGAGAAATCACAAGTAAGCAGAGAGGCAGGCAGAGAGAGAGGAGGAAGCAGGCTCCCTGCTGAGCAGAAAGCCCAATGTGGGGCTCGAACCCAGGACCTGGGATCATGACCTGAGCCGAAGGCAGTGGCTTAACCCACTGAGCCACCCAGGCGCCCCACAACATCCTTTCTTGATCAAAACTCTTCAGGGTGTAGGGATAGAGGGTACATACATACCTCAATATCATCAAAGCCATCTATGAAAAACCCACAGAGAGTATCATTCTCAATGGGGAAAAACTGAGAGCTTTTCCCCTAAGGTCAGGAACCCGGCAGGGATGTCCACTATCACCACTGCTATTCAACACAGTACTAGAAGTCCTAGCCTCGGCAGTCAGACAACAAAAATAAATGAAATGTATCTGAACCAGCAAAGAAGAAGTCAAATTCTCACTCTTTGCAGATGATATGATACTGTATGTGGAAAACCCAAAAGACTCCAGTCCAAAACTGCTAGAACTCATACAGGAATTCAGTAAAGTGTCAGGATATAAAATCAATGCACAGAAATCAGTTGCATTTCTATATACCAACAACAAGACAGAAGAAACAGAAATTAAGGAGTTGATCCCATTTACAACTGCACCCAAAACCATAAGATACCTAGGAATATCTTCCTAGAAATATCTTCCTAGGAAGATACCATGGAATATCTTCCATGCTCATGGATTGGAAGAACAAATATTGTGAAAATGTCTATGCTACCTAAAGCAATCTACACATTTAATGCAATCCCTATTAAAATACCATCAATTTTTTTTCAAAGAAATGGAACAAATAATCTTAAAATTTATATGGAAATAGAAAAGACCTCTAATAGCCAGAGGAATGTTGAAAAAGAAAACCAAAGTTGGTGGCATCACAATTCCGGACTTCAAGCTCTATTACAAAGCTGTCATCATCAAGACAGCATGGTACTGGCACAAAAACAGACACATAGATCAATGGAACAGAACAGGGAACCCAGAAATAGACCCTCAACTCTATGGTCAACTAATCTTCGACAAAGCAGGAAAGAATGTCCAATAGAAAAAAGTCTCTTCAACAAATGGTGTTGGGAAAATTGGACAGCCACATGCAGAAAAATGAAACTGGACCATTTCCTTATACCACACACAAAAATAGACTCAAAATGGATGAAGGACCTCAATGTGAGACAGGAATCCATCAAAATCCTTGAGGAGAACACAGGCAGCAACCTCTTCTACCTCAGCTGCAGCTACTTCTTCCTACAAGGATCACCCAAGGCAAGCGAAGCAAGGGCAAAAATGAACTATTGGGACTTCATCAAGGTCAAAAGCTTTTGAACAGCAAAGGAAACAGTCAACAAAACCAAAAGACAACTGACAGAATGGGAGAAGATATTGGCAAACAACATAGCAGATAAAGGGCTAGTATCCAAAATCTATAAAGAACTTATCAAACTCAACACCCAAAGAACAAATAATCCAATCAAGAAATGGGCAGAGGACATAAACAGACATTTCTACAAAGAAGACATCCAGATGGCCAACAGACACATGAAAAGGTGCTCCATATCACTCGGCATCAGGGAAATACAAATCAAAACCACAATGAGATATCACCTCACACCAGTCAGAATGGCTAAAATTAACAAGTCAGGAGATGACAGATGTTGGCGAGGATGAGGAGAAAGGGGAACCCTCCTACACTGTTGGTGGGAATGCAAGCTGGAGCAACCACTCTGGAAAACAGCATGGAGGTTCCTCAAAAAGTTGAAAATAGAGCTACCCTATAACCCAGGAATTGCACTACTGGGTATTTACCCTAAAGATACAAATGTAGTGATCCGAAAAGGCATATGCACCCGAATGTTTATAGCAGCAATGTCCAGGATAGCCAAACTATGGAAAGAACCTAGATGTCCATCAACAGATGAATGGATAAAGAAGGTGTGGTGTATATATATACAATGGAATACTATGCAGCCATCAAAAGAAATGAAATCCTGCCATTTGCAATGACATGCATGGAACTAGAGGGTATTATGCTAAGCAAAATAAGTCAATCAGAGAAAGATAATTATCATATGATCTCCCTGATATGAGGAATTTGAGAAGCGATGTGGGGGGTTTGGTGGGTAGGGAAGGAAAAAAATGATACCAGATGGGATCAGGAGAGAGACAAACCATAAGAGACTCTTAATCTCACAAAACAAACTGAGGGTTGCCAGGGGTAAGGGGGGATGGAGAGGGTGGTCGGGTTATGGACATTGGGGAGGATATGTGCTATGGTGAGTGCTGTGAAGTGTGTAAGCCTGACGGTTCACAGACCTGTACCCCTGGGGCTAATAATACATAATATGTTAATAAAATATAAAAAAATTGTAATAAAAAAAGAATGGTGCATTATCACTTTATTTTAAGCCTAGTTCTGATTATTTTCTAGTATATTGTGATACATGTCTTAACAACTCAGCTTTTGAAATATTACCTCAGTTCCTTTTCTTTGTTAATATAATAAAATGTATTCTGAAAACTGCATGGTTGCTACACTTGGATCTGAAAACTCTGTAAACACATGCATATACACACGTGTAAACGCATCCATAATGTTCACCAAATAATTGGATTTAATGAATCTTAACAGGTAGTATAATATGTTTTTGGAGGAACTCATGTAAATGGATTGATTATTCAAAATATTATTTACTTTTACTATAAGTAGGTAGATACAAAGAAAACAGAAGGCAATAGAGAAAACAACGTATTTTTATACAAACAAGGAAAATGTTAAGATGAGATCAGACACAGTCTTTATGTAAGCTTGGCAGTTTTAGCTTAGCTAAATATAATATACGAAAGTCATACTTCTGTTTGAGAAAAAACTTGCATAGACAGACTAGTGAGCAAAAACCTTAAGAAGCAGAGCTTTGGAGCCAGACAACACAAAACCAGATTCCAATTCAGGATTCACCATATATGGACCTAGTGGCTTCACGGTCTTACCTATAAATCTGGGACTACAAATCCTATCCAGAGTGTTACTGCAAAGAATGACACAAAGACTTTTCTGTTATAGTTGGTTCTCAAATACTGACCAGCACCCACCTCAAGCCACACTCTACTCATTCACACATATACACAAACTACAGCTGTTTCATATTAGATTCATGCTAGATCATTCATATCAGATCACTATTCACTTGCTTTGAAAAGTAAGAAAGTAAGAAAGGGAAATTTTTAAATTAATAGACTACCAAGATGATAATCCTTTGACATTATACAAGATATAAACATGTTACAGCCTTTAATATTTTGGAAAATACAAAGTTTTAGGAAAATATATAGCCTTTCATTTTCTTTACTAGCAAATCTCAGAAAACAGCTGAGAATATAATAGTAAATTCCTCCCTGGTGCTTTCAAGACCGACAGTAGTTGGCCATTACCTGGCTTCAGTATTGGTAGTAATCTGTCAGTTCCTTCCAAGCTGGAACACAACCAAGATGGAACCAAGAGTTACTTGTTAGTCACATTCCAAATTTCAGAACTCATGAATACGAGAGAGTTAGAAAAAACACAGCACACAACTTCTTCACACCTGTAATAACTAATAGATGAGTTCAGACTTTAAAGAAATCTATGGCAATAAAGCTTGATCATTCCTTTTCTGTATTTTTCTTTAAGATGTTCCTAGGTATGGAGGCACTAGAATTTCAGGGGTTCGTCTTGAAAACCCACACATTGAATTGAAATAATGGCTTCTTTCTGTAACCCCAGATAAAAGTGGCTATACCTACAAGAATATATAGAGTGTTTAATTCAGTTATAGAATTAAATATTAATTATTGCTCTTATTATTTTGAATCAACATAACATTCTTTTAATTAAAAGTTAACCTTTTAATGCTTAATTTTCATATTATAATGGAGGAGTTGGGATAGTATCACATTGCCTTTGACTTGCACATTACTAGTTTGCTTTAAATTTCCTAGGGACAGACAACATAGAAGGAAGAATCCTCGATTGTTACAGGTCAGTATAAACCCAAGTAGTTTGTCTAAATTCTTCTCATTTCTCTGTGGCCAATTTTTAATCAGCAATTTTAACTTTTTTGGGTTTTGTTTGTTTGCTTTGTTTTTTTTTAAGATTTTATTTATTTATTTATCTGACAGACAGAGATCACAAGTAGGCAAAGAGGCAGGCAGAGAGAGAGGAGGAAGCAGACTCCCTGCTGAGAAGAGAGCCCGATGCGCTCGATCCCAAGACCCTGGGACCATGACCTGAGCCGAAGGCAGAGGCTTTAACCCACTGAGCCACCCAGGCGCCCAACTTTTCTGTTTTTAAAGTTCTTATGGAACAATGGCTGGACCCCGCTCACTGAAACTGGACAGAGGCACAGCATAAAGGGATTCTCAGTCTTCTGTCTTCTGTCAGTTGAACTAGATCTATAGATGAAACCTCTGTCATAGACCCCCTTTCTCTCCAGGTACTAAAATTACTCCTTTTACTGGAGGATGTTAGATACCTGGGGAGACGTGTTAGAACTTTAATGGGTATTATTTAGTATTCCACGGGTCTAATTACCTTAGTCAACTTAATAAGGGAACACCTTAAGACCAAGATGGTATAGCTCATGTAAGTGTGTTAGCTCAGCTGTCAATTAGCTATCCCATTTATGCAGGCAATCAGTCTTGTGTTGTATAGAAGAGGGGGTATGGATGGTGCAAGACTGCATGCAGCCCAAAGCTATTTTTAGGAAAACAATTCAGTTTCTCTAGTAATGATTTTGTCATAGATATAGTCTGAGAGGCTTTCTTCCAGAAACTCTCAGACCAGAAAACACCGCAGAGCTCGTTCCTTCAGTAGATGAGCACTTAAGGCCCAGAGAGGTGATGTGGTTTACCCAGCTCGGAAAGTACTTATGTATGAAAGTTGTGTGTAAAACAAAGATCAAGAAGATTTAAAAATGAGGTAAAAGTGGAACTGATGAGTTAGACACAAAAAGCAAAAAAGACCTCAGTATGTGTTCATACTAGAATAGTTAAGTTTTATTCTATCTGAATAGAAATATGTACCCCAGAAAAAGTACGGATTTCAGTATTACAAGGACTTAACTTCTTGTGGCTGCAAACACCTCCTGTCAGCAATTTCTTAAATTGAAAATTGAGGGTAAGGGGATTCAAAGACCAGAAGAACTGTCTTCCAAGGACCATGACATATGTTCAAAAAAATAACGAACCCTCCCAAATTCTTTAGCTATTATACCCTATGTCCTTGTAAAAAATAACTTCTCTGACCTTCACATGTAAGAAGTTTGGCATCTGTAACACCATTATTGCCAAAAAGCTGCACTTTCTTTCATTTCTACATATAACAATCTGTTTCACTCCCTCACTCAGCCCATGTACGGAAAAGAACATATGGGTTTTATGATTGATACAATGAAAATTTACTAAATGTAAGGAGGATTCACATGTTTCTTGCTATACTCTACTTGATTAATGTCACTAGAAAGCCAATTTTAAAACTTTTAATAAGCCTTTATGGAAGGTTAATGTTTTATGAAACAATCCTGAGGTAAGAATATGCCTCTCTATAAGAAAGGAATTATAAAATTCAAGGAAAATAAGAGATTCAGTCAAAATCTCAATGGCTATGAAGTGGGCATTAACTACAATTTTAGCAAGGGAAGGAAAAAAAATAGAGAACTATTCAGCTTTTCCCACACATTAACCATTTTATAAAACATTAAATTCCATTTCCTTTAAAAAATACATCTCTATGTAAGTGACTAAAAACCAATCTCTGCATTTTCCATAACTGTACAATGAAAAGCAGATGTGGGTGAGCCCTTTACAGTTTTTACCCAAAGTCTCAACAACTAAGGCACAATCTTAATAGTAGTGATGGCTGAGAAATTAATCTTGCTCCCCAAAGCCCAGGATTCCTAATGTTTCTGAGGTGAGACTTTGGGTATCCAAGCCACGGTCACCAGTCACAAGGTCACACTCACCAAGTCACCAAACCATAGGCAATAGTTCAGTCACCTATAACCAAGCCATAGTCACAGTTCACATTCACGAGTCACTAAGTCATAGTCATCAATTCATAGTCCCCTAAAACCAGGCCATGGTCACCAATAACTATGTCATGATCACTAGTCACTAAGCCATGGCCAACCAGTTCACAGTCACCAATCACTGAACTATGTCACTTAGAACCAAGCCACAGTCGCCAGTGATTATATCACGATCACTAGTCACCAAGTCTTAGTCCCCTACAGCTAAATTATAGTCAACCAATGACCAACCCAGTCACTAGTTACTAGTTACCAGATCAGTCACCTGTCATTGACTAGTCACCAGGTCACATCCACCAGTAACAAAGCCACCCACTTGCTACAAAGCCAGTCAAGAGCCAACAAGTCAGCCACCAGTCCAACCAAGTTTTCTCAGTTTGATTGACTTGGCAAGATGCTGGCAAACTTTTTCTATAAAGAGCTAAAAAATAAAACTTTCAGTTATTATAATATCCACAGCCTACCTGCTAGACCATACTACTAAGGTCCCAAAATGATTCACAAATAATTCCCTTAAGATCAAAGCAATGACTTATGTAGTATGAAAGGAATCTACCGTTCTGCTTTACTGCAGTGTCTTGTCATTAAGGTACCAGGTTCCAAGGATAATGATCCTTGCAAAGAGCACAGCAAGTTCTTGAGGCTAAAATAACATGCGTTGGAGTGCCTGGGACCAAAACTGAGATGTCCAATGGATTAAAAGCAGCATTATCTTCAAAGCTGAAGATCACTCAACTCCACATCCTCCCTGTTCCCCCTGGAGCATACATCGTAACATGGTAAGCAGATATGTCCTTCCTGTAAGCTTTATTTGACCTCACAAAAAAATTGTTTAAAATTTTTGGAAAGTTTTTTTGAGTATACTTGACATGCAATGTTACATTAGTTTCAGGTGTATAACACAGTGATTCACATCTCTATACATTATGATATGCTTATCACAAGTGTAGCTACCTTCTGCCACTATACAACACTATTAAAATAACACGAACTATATTCCCTATGCTGTACCTTTAGTCCCATGACTTACTCACTCCATAACTGGAAGCCTCTATCTCCCACATCCCTTCATTCATTTTGACCATTCTCCCACTACCCTCCCCTCACAATCATCAGTTTGTTCTCTGTGTCAGATTTATTCTACTTTATGGCTGTTTGTTTCTTTTGTTTTGTTTTTTTAGATTCCACATACGAGTGAAATCACATGGTACTTGTCTTTCTCACTCTGACTTATTTCAGTTAGTATAATACCCTCTAGGTCCGTCCATGTCATTGCAAATGGCAAGATTCCATCCTTTTTCATGACTGCATAATACTGTGTGTGTGTGTGTGTGTGTGTGTGTGTGTGTGTGTGTGTACCACATCTTCCTTATCCTTTCAACTATTGATGAACACTTAAGTTGCTTCCATGCTATGGCTATTACAAATAATGCTGCAATAAACATAGGGGTGCATGTATCCCTTCAAATTAGAGTTTTCATATTCCTTTTTTTCTTTTTTAGAGAGAGAGTAGGAGAGAGGCAGTAGGTGAATGAGAAAGAGAATCTTAAGCAGGTTCCATGCAGGATCTCATGACCCTGAGATCACAACCTGAGCCGAAATAGAGTCAGACACTTAATCATCTGAGCTACCCAGGTGCCCCAGTATTTTCATATTCTTTGGGTAAATACCCAGAGGTGCAATTATTAGGTCATAGGGTAGTTCTATTTTTAAATTTTTGAGGACTGCTTTCCACAGTAACTGCACTTATTTACGTTCATACTTTAGTGCACAAGGGTTCCTTTTTCTCCACATCCTTGCCAAACTTTAAGGTTTTCTATGTACAGTATTATGACATTTGCAAATATTGACAGTTTAACTTCTTCCTTACCAATGTGGATGTTCTCTTTCTTTCTTTCTTTCTTCCTTTCTTTTTCTTTATTTTTTTGGTCTGACTGCTGTGGCTAGGACTTCCAGTTCTGTGTTGAATAAAAGTAATATGAGCAGACATCCTTGTCTTGTTCCTGATCTTAGAGAAAACGCTCTCAGTTTTCAGCATTGAGTATGATGTTAACTGGGTCATCTATGTCCTTTATTGTGCTGTGGTATGCTCCCTTGAAACCCACTTTGTTGAGTGTTTTTATCATGAATGGATGTTGAATTCTGTCAAAAGACTTTTCTCTATCTATTGAGATAATCATATGATCTTTATCCTTGTTCTGTTGATTTGGTGTACCGTGTAGATTGATTTGTGAATATTGAACCATTCTTGCATCCCCGGAAAAAAAAAAAAAAACTCACTTGATTGTGGTAAAAATGATCCTTTTAATATGCTGTTGATGTTGAATGAGGTCTGCTAATATTATGTTGAGGATTTTTGCATCTGTATTCATCAGGAATTTCAGTCTGTAGGCTGTGTGTGTGTGTGTGTGTGTGTGTGTGTGTGTGTGTGTGTGGTATATGGTGTGTGGTGTGTGGTATCTTTTTCTGGTTTTGGTATAATAGTAATGCTGGCCTCAAAGAATGTTTTTGGAAGCACTCCTTCCTCTTCTGTGTTTGGAATAGTTTGAGGAGAATAGGTATTAGCTGATCTTTAAATGTTTAGTAGAATTCACCTGTGAAAGCATCCGGTCTTGGACTTTCGTTTGTTTGTTTATTTGGTTTTTTTGATCACCAATTCAATTTTGTTACCAGTAATTGTCAGCTTAGATTTTCTATATCTTCTTGATTCACTTTTAGAAGAGTGTACATTTCTAGGAATTTATCCATTTCTTCTAAGTTGTCCAATCTGTTGGCATACAATATTTCATAGTATTCTTGTATAATCTTTTGTAGTGTCAGTTGTTACTTCTCTTTCATTTCTGATTTTATTTATTTGGATCCTCTGTCTTTTTCCTTGATAGTCTGACTCAAGGTCCATCAATTTTTTTGTATCTCTCCAAAAAAACAGCCCTTGGTTCCACTGAGCTTTTCTATTGTTTTTTTAGCCTTTTTGTCATTATTTCTGCTCTGATCTTTAATATTTCCTTCCTTCTACCCACTTTTTCTCTGTTATTTTTCTAGTTCCTTTAAGTATAAGGTTAGATTTTTTATTTGAGCTTTTTCTTGTTTCTTCAGATAGGCTTGTACCACCATATATTTCCCTCTTAGAGCTGTTTTCACTGTGTCCCAAAACTTTTGGACCATTGTGCTTTCATTTTCATTTGTCTCCATGTGTTTTTTATTTCTTCTCTGATTTCTTCATTGACCCATTGGTTGTTCAGCAGCATGTTGTTCAGCCTCCATATGTTTGTATATTTTCCAGGTTTTTTTTCTTGTGATCAATTTCTTGTTTCATACCACTGTGGTTAGGAAAAAATGCATAATATGATTTCAATCTCTTTAAGCTTATTGAGATTTGTTTTATGGCCTACCATGATCAGTTCAGGAGATTGTTCCATGTGCACTTGAGAAGAATGTGTATTCTGTGGGTTTTGGGTGGAACGCTCTGTATATAACTCTGTTATGTCCATTTGGTCTAATGTGTCATTAGACTGTTTCCTTATTGATATTCTGCCTGGATGATCTACCCATTGATGTAAGGGTGTTATAGTTCCCGATTATTATTGTATTACCACCAGTTTCTCCCTTTATACCCATTAATAGTTGCCTTATTTATTTAGATGCTCCAATGTCGGGTGCATAGATATTTACAATTATTATATCCTCTTGTTGGATTGATCCATGACAATTTTTTTAATATGATGTAGTTCAGAATATTTAAAAATTGGAGAATTTCTCATAAAAGTTCAGGTGCATAGCTTTTCTTGAGACATAAGCCTAAATAGCAAGGGAAAAAAGCAATAACAAAACATACCAAAAAAAAAAATGTCAGTGCCTAAGTGGTGGGTATCCATTTCAGTGGCACATGTCCTATCATATTTGTGGATGATCACCATGGACCTTTCTGGCTCACTTACTATTTTGCTTGTCTGACCTTGGAAATCATTTTACCTATAGAACTCAGCCAAAGAGAATATAAACCCTAGAAAAGAGTGAATTGGGCTTAGAACATGTCTCTTCTCCTTGGTTATAGGGATAGGTCACTGATTTAAGAGTGTCCCTTCCCCCTCAGGAGAAGCAGATCTACTTTTGCCAATTCTCTTTCAGGCTGGAATATACTAGGAAGTTCTGAACTCCCAAGAAACACAGCTTCAGTCTTCAAAGTTTCTTGCTGCCTCTCAAGGTAGGCATGCTCTTTGCAGGAGCTCTCCCTACCTGCCTGTCTTTTGACAACCTCTAATGTGAATCTCATAGCTAACCCCATAGATAAGGCCACTGTGTCAGGCTTGTCCTCATGCTTGGGATGATCACAACTTGCCTCATAAGAAGACAAGCCAAGATGCCCCAGTGCCCCAGTGCCCTTAAGTCAAAAGTGTGAAGTATTAGGAGCTTATTAAATTTGAACTGAGGCAGAGAGAAAACCCAAACCCCTTAAGATTAACAACATGGAAAAAGATATAGAGAGAATTAAGTGTAAAATTCAGAATAGAAGAGACAACGATGGATAACTAGGTGTCTTAGTCATCAGTCTGGACTGCTATCATAACAAATTGGTACAGACTGAGCGGCTTAAACATTTATTTCTCACATTTCTAGAGAGTGGGAAGACCGACATACAGCAGATCTAGTGCCTGGTGAAAGCCTGCTTCTTGATTTATTGATAGCTGTCTCCTGTTTCTATTTTCACATGGCAGAGGGCAGTAAGAGAGCTCTTTTATAAGGGCACTAATCCCATTCATGAGGGCTCTATCATCATGACCCAAATACCTCCCAAAGGCCTCACTACCTAGTATCATCACATCAGGGGTTAGGATTTCAACATATGACTGGGGCGGGGTTGGGGGGGAAGGAGACACAAATATTCAATCCATTATAATGGATGATGGAGCTTGTCATTGTACCTGGTAATGACAAATGCCCTGATCACAGACAGACATAGGACAGAGGGCTATAGTAATGAAATCATTACATCCAGAGGACCCAGAATAGAGACCTTATTGTCCCAGGATAGGGCCTAAGCACTGAGGAAACACAGCAGGTAATAACTAAGGTGACACCGAGTCAAGCTTCATGGACAGCATGTTCTTCTGAGCCACAGGCTAAACATTTCTATCTGGCTTTAACCAGTCATAGCAAATAGAAAAAAAATGATATTTATTTCAATTCATCTATGGTATGGAGACCCAAAACATTATTTAAGGCAATGGAAAAAAGAATCCTCTGCGTTTGAATAATTCAGTTCTATTTTTATACTCCTCTGTTCACTGATAACCTCGTTTCTGATTTTAAATTTGTTATTTTATAAGTAAATTTTAATGAATTGTGTGACGGCTTTAATACAGTTTAGTAATTTTTTAAAAAGCTAATCTACAAGAGAAAAATTACAAAACTCATCCGGTCACATTCCCAGGAATGAACCAGTCTTACCAAATAGAACCCAAGAATACCACAACCACCCCCACGTCCCTAGCTTTCCCCAATTCATGTTACATTTCTATCCATATTTGTTAATTGTAGGTATGAGGTACATACTGCCATGTAATTTTCAGTACAATTAATTCTACCTTTTTATGAGTGAAATATATAAAACATTTTATGTTAAAACAGAGATTTGCCATACTTAGGATGAGTAAAATGTTAATTTATGTTAATCCGTATGCCTGAATCCCTATTCCTCTCTCTCATCTTAGAAATAAAGATAATATAAAATTGCTTTTAAGTAGTTATGGATTCTTTGCCTAATCTTCTCCTCCACCACTTCCCAGTCAGATTACTCTCTCCTTCCCTTTTCACACACATACTCTTCTCTCGTAATTCTAATTTTATTTAGCAATAAATTTAGTACATGCTAGGTATCAGCATGAAAATAAAAACTAGGTATATAAAGAAAAATAAAATACCATATATTCCTTAAGAAATTCATAATTTGGGGGCACCTGGGTGGCTCAGTCATTAAGCATCTGCCTTTGGCTCAGGTCATGATCCCATCATCATCCTGGGATCGAGACCTACATTGGGCTCCCTGCTTGGCAGGGAGCCTGCTTCTTCCTCTCACACTCCCCCTGCTTGTGTTCCCTCTCTTGCTATCTCTCTCTGTCAAATAAATAAATAAAACCTTTTTAAAGAAAGAAATTCATAATGTGGTATAAGAGATGCTTAAAGTAAAACATTTTGTGCATGCATTTTGTGCATGCAACAACTAATAAATGAATGCTTTAAACATTTTTCATTGTGTTAGAGATGGGGCAAAAACACCATGGGGTAACACCATAGTACTTATAATCCAGAATGGGGGTTGATAGACAACAAATATATAGGAATAATGAGTAGTTAAAATTTAGTAAAATTTTCTGAAAGTAAATAGGATGCTCTAAAGACAATATAGTGAAAGACTCACTTCAGAGATGGATATCAAAATAGGTCAAGATGGGACAGAAAAAAATCAAAAGAAAATCAGGAGAGCCAAGGGAAGAGGGTGAAGAAATGTCAATTCTGGCAAACAATATTTTACTTAACTAAGGGGTGTTTTCTTCACCTGTCTTTCTGGACTGGAGGTTGGAGAGTGTCATTGAAGATGTCAAAGAGGAGGTTATTTCTGAGTGGAATCTTAATGCATGTAGGAGTTTGCCAAGCCAAGAGAAAAGGGAAGATACATAAAAGCATGGAAGTGTGGATTGAGCATGACACATTTAGGTAATGAAAGGTCTTTCCACAGAGCTGAGGCATAAGTTCTGCAGTAAAGAGAGGCAGTATCTGAAATCTTATCTGAATAAGAGGCCCAGAAGGCCATGGAGAGGAATTTGAACTTTATCTGGTAGACAATCAAGTAATTTTATTTTACAAGGAAAAATCTATAACCCAATTTGTACTTTTAAAATATCACTTTGGAGACGCCTGGATGGCTCAGTTGGTTAAGTGTCTGCCTTCAGCTTAAGTCGTGAACCCAGGGTTCTGGGATTGAGACCTGCATTGGGCTCCTGGCTCAGCAGGGAACCTGCTTCACCCTCCGCCAGCAGCTCCCCCTGCTCTTGCTCTCTCTCTTTCCTTTTCTCTCTGAAAAATAAATACATAAATAATCTGAAAAAATAAAAAATAAAAGGTCACTCTGATTATGAAGGAGTAATAAAAAGGTGAGAATTTGGGCAGAGGAAAATAGGAGGACATTGTAATCATAACCTAGTAATGATATATAGAATGCCAAAAGTCTGAGTATGATCCACTGGAGTAATTCATCTATAAATTTATGAAGTTCAAAGTTATGGTGGTGGCAGTTAAGCCAGAAGGAAACAAAAGCACAATAGACTCAATAATGGAATGTCCAAGGAGCTGATGATAGATAATTCAGTAAATTTTAAAAGGTATAGAGCAAAGATGGCTTTAGGATTTATGATAGGACTCCATTTAACTAGACCAGAAACTCCTTTTGTGTAAAATGAATAAATCAAATGGAGATATCAAAGAAATGCTTACATATTCAAAACTGAGGCTCAAGAAAGAAAATAAGCTTGGAGATTCCTATTTTTAGAACCACCCATTTAGCAAGTTCAGTTAGAACACTTAAAGCACACAAAAGAAAGCAATATATTAGCCTCCCTAGGGAATAACTATAGAGTCAGAAATACAGAAAATCAAATACTAGTTTATGGCTACAGCCTACATTTGGAAGCAAGGAAGACAAGACTACTAAGGAATTTATCGAAACAACATACAAGGAAGAAGGAGATTCAGAACACTAATGTGCCATGAAAAGCATCCGGGTCATTTCAAAGTTGATCTGTTGATTTCAGGTTTTCAGGAAACTCCAGATTCTGTTATATTCCCCTGGAGAGTGTTGCTTTTTGATTTACTTTTTGCTTTTGTAGGTAGTATACTTGGCTAAACTCAAACTGCAAAGACGGTCTCTTAGTAGCATCTCCAATCTTAATTCAGACGTTTTACCCTTAGCTAACCTATCTGAAATATGCCTATTGCATGAATATTTCAGATGTCATCCAGAGATGTCACCCAGAGATATTTCAGATGTCATCCAGACAAGTTCACACATAGAATATGAAGCTCCTCCTTTCTGGGAGGAGAAAGCTCCACTTTCTAGGATTTTTTTGGTCATTTTTCAACAGCAGTGACTAACTTGAATTCTGTCTTCTAATTCTTCAATTCAATCCCCTCAAACATTTCCAAAATTAGATGATTTCTAAATTCCTCCTTACTTTTATAGTGATATTCTGAAGACACATTACTAAAAAAAGACCCAATTTAAATATACTCTTAAGAAAATTTCTGATTAATACAAAACATAATGGGGCTATTAATCCCTTATCCACAAGACCATTTTTAATTCATGCTACTCAAGACTGTATTCACATTTAAGTACTCAATGGTTCCTTTTAAGGTTCAGAGCAATTAAAATCATTATATTTTTCTCGGTTTTTGTTCTTCAAAAAGCAGTTCCTAAATTAAAACTTGTCAGTTGAAAAAGCATCAACATAAGTTTCCTCTACTTTGTATATATGCAATTTACTTAGGACATGACTTAAAACAATCTTTACATAATTTCAATGCTTTTGTTATAGATTTATTTATTCACTTATATTTCTTGTTTCACCAAATATTTATTGAAATCCTCTCAGGCACTTAAGATCACAGTGGTGAATATCACTGACAAAATTACTCCTCTTATAGATGTTACATCCTAATTTGGGGTGCTAAATTATACATAGGTAAACAAGTGAAATTTGAGATAATGCATCTACAAAAAATAGTAATTCAAAAGGATACATGCACCTGATGTGCAGCATTATCTGCAACAGACAAATTATGGCAACAGCTGAAGAGTCCACTGACTGAAGAATGGATAAAGAAGATGATGGGGGGGGGGGGCATGTATGTGTACTTTATACTAGACTATTACTCAGCCATAAAAAAGAATGAGATCTTGACATTTGCACCAACATGGATGGAGCTAGAGAGTATTATGCTAAGTAAGTCAGTCAGAGAAAAACAAATCCCATTTGATTTCACTCATATGTAGATTTAAGAAACAAAAGAAATGAGCAAAGGGAAAAAAAGAGTAAAGCAAACCAAGGAACAGACTCGTAACTATAGAGAACAAATTGATAGCTACCAGAGACAGGTGGGTGGGGAGGATGGGTTACACAGATGATGGGGATTAAGAAATGCACTTCTTGTGATGAGCACTAGCTCCTGTATGGAAGTGCTGAATCACTATACTGCACACCTGAAACTGATATTATATTGTGTGTTAACTAATAAAATTTAAATAAAAACTTCAAAAAAAAGAAAATATAATTATATAAGGTGATAAATGGTAATTAAACTTATTGTAATATTTTGTTATAATCATTATGTTGTATACCGAAAAAAATAAATAACTTGGTTAAATTTAAATTTAAAAAATAAACAATTATAGGGTAATATAATACAGAGTGATTAAGGATATGTCATTTGTATTGGGAGTCTGCAATGTTCTACTGACAAAGATCCTACTAAAACCAGTTGAAATCTAAGTGTTGTGTTTATCATCATTTTTTTCTTTCTCTGAGCCATCTGCAAATAACTCTCAATCTTTTTGTAATTACTTCTTTGAAATGTTGAAAAGTTCAAAGACATAAAAAAGCCATGTGTCAATTTAGTAAATTCCTTCCCTCGGTAAGAATGCCCTATGAACCCCACTCTTTGAGTATTTTAAATCATGAAATAATCAACACATTTAATTTTTGTATAACCGACAATGTTTCCTCATCTGGCCAGAATTACAACAGAGAATTTATTCAATATTGTTCACTTGTTGGAATATTTCTGCCATTTTCTAACCAAAGAAATTTCCATTGGTTTGAGTTTTATCTCATTTAATTTCCCTTATTTATTTTTTCTGTCTCCTCTTAACCCAAGTAACAAAACACATACATACACACACACACACACACACACACACACACACACACACACACGCATACAAAAGTAGATTAAAAATTCCTAGGAGTGGGGGCATGGCAAGTATTCATTTTCTTCCCATCCTCCAAGCTACCAAGTGTTAAAAACATCTCACACATAACAGGAAGACAATAAATATTAGTTGAATTATTAAATAAAATAATTAAATACCAAAAAAAGTGCCAAAATAAAATGGCCAGAGAAGAAGGAATTAATTTTTAAAAATCAGGTAAATAAAAGGATTTTAGCAAGCTGTTACATCTTATACAGTTGGAGTATTTTCTATGTGAGTAATGGATACAAGATTATCATTCCTTACAAATAGAATGTATAACATCAAATTCTTGGTGGGGAGACATCCATTATAGATATCAGTGATACAATTTATCACTGTTGTGATGTGTATCATAGTTCTTTGGATAGTATCTACTAAGTATATATCTTCACCTACTTGCCTATTAAATGTTACCTTTAGGAAAGGAAATGATTCTCTATAGACCAGAAAGATCCCCTCACTAAACCCTTATTCACTCATTCCCAGAGATGGAAGAGGTCAATTTAAGAACAGACCTTCCTAAGATGCTTCCTGTTGTCATATATTTTATACCAGTATTACCACATGTCTTCATAATAAATAATATGCTATTTTACATCATCCTCTAATCATTGGTTGATACACCAGTTGAGAAAGAAAACATTTCCATTCTGATTTTAATTCATCTTTTTCCGTTAAATGTCATTTGCCAGTACAAGTGTAACATGCATACAGTACACCCTAAAAGAGGACAAAATTCAGTAAGCTTAATGAAAAATTTTACAAGTACTTAGCTCCTTTCCAAAAAATGCACCGCAGATCTGGTTTTGATACAATAAATAGGATGTAAGACAACCATTCCCTAGAGAAAGACCATGGCACACTTCATTATAAATTTTAGTAAATTGTAAAAGTAAACATGTTTGGATTTACACGTTAGATTGGTTACTTTTTTATCCTTTCTCTGTCAGACTAAATAATCTCTCTTCTTATGTCTTTACTACCATAATATTGTAATCTTCTTAGTATGCCTCATGTCTAAATTTCTTTAATCTTTAGAATTATGGTGTCAAACTGGGCACAGAGTTTCAGTAACAGGTGTTTGCTAAGTGCTGGCTTTCCTGAGAGGATCATCATACTGTGCTTACATGCTGTTCTCAAGTCCACGAATCCCAAGTTTATACTCACTCATAAACGAAAATAATGCAAGAATTTCTACTTCTTCTAGTAGGAAGGAAAATCAATGAAAATATTTCACAATCCCTTTGCTTCCCTAACAGACTGAAGTAAAATGTTTGCCTCAACAGTATTCATAAGAAGCACTGTCATTTTAGAAAATGTCTGTGCAAACATAAACACTCCTATGCCAAGCCCATATGCCTACAGCTTTGGACATTTGCACATTAATTCTAGGGTACTGTATTAAGGACTAATGTTATATTTTGGTCATCATAGCCCAATCCTTATGATGGCTATAGGAGAGAAAGAAAACACCCCCAATGAGTCATTCTGATACATTCTGAGAAACATATGCTTTACTCACGAAAATAATTATTTTGGTAAATATAAAATATTTGAGAGAAGCACTGAGAATAAAACCAGTCATGTCTTTACCAAAAAATAAGGTTGGGGGACAAAAATATAAAGATAAGACATGAATAAGTAAAATATATCTTTTTGCCTAGGATCTCTATGGTGGGCTTAGCAAAAAGGTAAAGATCCAAATGAGAAAATAAGTTATCGTTTTAATAAGGCATGGTTATTGACTTATGAGTGGTTAAATTTGACCCTCCATGACCCAGTGTAGGCAGTCATTTAATACAATCCCTTACCCTGTTTCATAAGAATCTGACCTTTGGTTAGCTCTCTGGCTTTGTTTCCCTAGGGACCAGATAAGTATCACCTCTGTTACAAGCCAATATTGATTAGAACAGAAATGATCCCTGCTGGTAGACTTCATCCGGACTGAGAGGAACCACAAAGAAATTATCATTCCTGATGGGGACAACCCATGAAGATACATGATTTGGGCTCCCCTGAGTACAGTGACTCTTATGTCCGTACATGGCTCTCTAACCACCACTGGAAACAATGCCTATGGGGATAATACAAGATATTTTCGCTCTTGTGTAGAATGAAAACCTCTAAGGAAGTCTCCAGAACTTAGTCAATGTGACTATCATCTTCTCGTATTTTCTCCTGGGAGAAAATAACTCCTGGTTGGCTCCATCAATACCTCCTTTAGAAAAGAAATGTCTAACTCTGCTCTGTTAGCAAGATGTGATTTTTTTTCGTATATCATTTTTATTAGATTTGTGCCAATTATGGTCTATGGGGTGGTCCTAGGAGTCTGAATGTTTATTTGAGCAATCCCTAAAACACATATATGCAAGTATATAGTCACTGCACACTGAAATACATCATAGATATAATATGCTCAGGCATCCAACTTTAAATAAATATGCCATTTTAAAAGATCTAATATATCTCTTTTCTTACATATATTTATATAACCTGTCACCAATAGCATACCAATACTGAGTATATCATCTTCAGAAAATTAAAATACAATAAAATCCGTCGGTTTGCTTTTTATGATCACCCTGTGTCCAGAAACCTAAACAATTTCAAGGATAAAATATTGCCCACCTACACAAATTACTCCCATGTCAATACCTTTGGTGCTCATACCAATGCCATGAAAGTGGCATTCAACTTTCAAAGGGATTTATGTAAATCTAATGGAAGTCAGAATCCAAAGGCCTTATGGACTGCCAAGTGATTAGCATTCGAAAGGATAATCACTAGGAGAGTCATTTCCTTCTTTTAATGGTACCCTGTTCTCCTTTCATCCCTTTTCATGAAGTGGTTTCCAAGGAGCCTAAAACAAATACCAAAGTTCATGGCCCATGACCATCACTACCAATACCAGTAGATGAAGTAAACCAAAGAGACCAGACAGTGTGGCCTGGGCAGGTGCTCATGAAACAGTTTAGGGAAAAAGGAGATGAAACTACTCTGAGTCTTCAGTATGTGTTGGCCTATACTTGACATTTAATTTTTAAAAATCACAAGAAAACTGTACAAATGCTAAGTAATCAAAAATTCACTTTAGGTATGCATGGATAGCCAAGGTATAAAGGTAAACTTCTGAGAACTTTAACTGAGACCTATATATTATCTGCCTGCCATTAAATGCCTAATCCATGAATTCCCTTCAATTCTAATGTAAACAGAGCAGGAAAATCAAAGCAACTTGTATGTTAGAGAAATGGGGTCCACTCAAAAACTCTCTAAAGCAGAAGGAAAAACATAGATGCTTACAATTTAAAACAAAACTTCTTTATGGTTACCCAGATCAGTTCAACCACTGTGCCAGTAAGGTATGGATCCTACTTCCACCATCTTTAACTCTAGGTTGATATCTATGAAATTCAGTGGGGTTTGGTGGAAATGATCTCAGGCTCTCTCCCAGTCTCAAAGTCTATGGTGTTTTAACTCATTTGAATTGTTGGCCATAAACAGAACCTCAAAAAATAAAGAATGCTTTAGTAAAATCATCCCCATTCTTAGAAAAACAAAGCAGAAATCATGCCATAGTTGGGTCCTCATTTTTCTTTCTATCTTTAAAATGCCTTTTGTGTTGTAACTGTGTCGTCCCCAAGATCACGCTACCTGATCATTGATTTTTTTTTAAAGTCACTGAAAATCTCTTATCCCAAAACTTAATTATGCTTCTGTAAGCAATAGAAGTAGGTTAGAAATTCCCTTTCCCTCCATTTAACTTAATCAAAAGTTACTTCTTCAATAAAGATCCCCAGTGCTATGGTAAGCAGCTTTATGAATCAGAGAAGAGTTGGGAAGAATCCAAGCACTTCTTGGATACAATCAGCAAGGGGCATTGTCAATAAGTGTCAGGCTAATAGAACTGCTTTAACTCTTAGATAAATTAAGGTAAAACCACATAATTTCAGATACTACAAATGATTCCCCTCCTGGAATGAAATTTTTTGTAGATAAGATCAGAGATCAATGACAACCAGCTACTTTAAATACAATTGCATTCCTTTCTCATTAACTGTTCCTATAAATGCCTTCTCAGCAATGAGATAAATTACCTTCTAGGAGACATTAATTCCACATGGAAGTGTTTATTTAAGCATAATTTCTTTTATTTATAATTTTTAAAACCTAGAAGAATTTTATATTCTTGAGAGGAAATACTACCTAATCTACTATGCTTAGAAGCAACCGGCTTAATTGGGGGAAAAATTTTTTTTGAAACAAGATTATATATTAGTATATAGTCACCAAGAAGAAAATGCCATTTTAACATTCAAGAAAAATGTATAATTATCACATATTAGCATCAGGACTGAATTGTATATTACGGTTATCTGCATATGATAGAACATGTGTATAAATGTGAGTGTGATAGGAAGGGGAAAGAGGAATGGGAAATTTGCCTGAAAAATATTGTAAGTCAGTGAAGAAAATATAATTTGTATTATAAAAAAAGAAACTTCAGGGGCGCCTGGGTGGTTCAGTGGGTTAAAGCCTCTGCCTTCGGCTCAGGTCACGATCCCAGGGTCCTGGGATCGAGCCCCGCATCGGGCTCTCTGCTCAGCAGGGAGCCTGCTTCCTCCTCTCTCTCTGCCTGCCTCTCTGCCCTGCCTCTCTGCCTGCCTCTCTGCTGACTTGTGCTCTCTGTCAAATAAATAAATAAAATCTTTAAAAAAAAAAAAAGAAAGAAACTTCAAGATAAATAAATATGCAAAGTAGAGAAACACAGCTCAAGGAATGCACTCTGAGCCCTGCCTTTACCTGAACGTTTGGTATCCAGCGTACTCTAATAGGCTCCGTAATTGGGAGTGATGAAGAATGCTTTGCATGATGAACAAGGTAGTTATTTTGAATTTATTACTCATTTCTGCTGCCCTAATATGAATGTATCTAGTCAAGCAGAAAGGGTATAGGCTTTGGGGCAAGGTAGACATGAGTTTAAGTCAAGTCTCCAGCATTTACTACCGCATGAGAACATGGGCAATCCCTTAACTTCTCTGAGCTTTTGTCTTCTTCTCCGTTTTAGACCTAATCTCATCCAGAAGTCTCAAGACAGGATTAAATATGACAGTATATTCAAATATCTATGAAGGGACCAGTATTAAAGGCTAGGGCAGCCACAACTGGAAATCTACTAGAATACAAATCTATTTTCTCAGAGGCCAAAAGTCCAAAACTAAGGTATTGACAGGGCTGCACCTGACATCCCTGCACCCATCAGAATCTCCTGGCCTTCCAGGTGCTTTCTGGTGGCTTTAGGTGTTCCTTGGCTTCTGGCTGTATCACTCCAATTTCTGCCTCCTTAAAAACATGGACTTCTATATCTTTTCTTCTTGTCTCTTCTGAGGACACTCAGATTGGATTTAGGGCCCACCTGAATAATCCAAGATGATCTCATCTTGATTACATCTACTCAAAATAAGGTCACATTCACAAGTTCTGAAACATGGCTGTACCTTTTGGTGGGTACCCTTTAACCTACTATGAAACCTAAAACATAAAAATGCTCCATAAATGTCAGATTTTTTCCCCAAATATACTTATAATGCATATACATATAAGATGCTCAACCCAGAAAGGGAGGGATGGACAGGATACTAGTATTACAATTAGTCCTCATGTAATGAAGATTACCATTTTTCTAAGATCACAATATTTGTATAATTTGTAAAATTTTCTTACATCCACCCATCTAGGTCAGTATTCTCCAGAATAGTACTAGAGAGGAGCCATGCCCTCCCATTTACTATTAGATCTCAAAGAGCTAACCCAATGCCTGGCAGTTAGTGGGAGCCCAATAAATACTAATTAAATACATAAATAAATGAAAAGAAATCAATGCCTGAGTCTCACAACTATCTGGGGTAGAACCAGATTTACAAACTGTTTATTCTGAACACTGTTACTATCACTGAAAGACTATTTTGTTGAGGTTAGTTCATTTTTATTACAAGCAAATTGAACCACACATTAGCACTCTAAGAAAGTACCCAAAGGAATTCACTCTATGGTTTTACTTGGAATTAGTATGTGGCTGATCAATGATTCAGGGAGCCTGATTACTGACAAAGCCTTATGGTTTTTATTAGTTAAATGAATAAATCAAAAAAATTCTTGCAAAATAATGTTGGTGTTCAAAATGCATCACGGGCCATTAGAGGCAGGATTATTGCAAAAAGGAGACTATGTGGCAGGATTTGGAGAGCATCCTACCAAAATCTACCTTCTGCCTTCTAGAAGTTTCATGGGAATTTAATCCTTTAGATTAAGAAGACATTACATATTTTAAAAATTCTCTATTAAAGTGCAAATACTCCTTGGAAGTACTTAAGGTTATTTATTAGGGTATACAAACATATGAACACACACTATGTGTGGCATTGTGCCAGATGTTATGAAGTCTACAGTGCTAACAGGACATGGACTTTCACTCAGGAAGTCTGTGGTCCAGCGGGAGAGATAAGATCTGTAAAACTAAATCTAATTCAAGGCATAAAACATCACAATCTCAATTAAAATATCAATTGTTATAGGAATATAGGGTAAGAAACTATTAATTTTGATGGAAAAGAAAAACAAGTGGTAGAACTTGAACTGGATTTCAAAAAATGGGTTGGGAAATGGGCTGGGTATGAACAAGGAACAATGGAAAAATGGAAGTTATTAATTCTGATGGGAAAAAAAAACAAGTGGTAGAATTTGAACTGGATTGCAAAAAAATGGGTTGGGTATTAACATGGAAAAATGGAGGAAAGGCCATTAAGAGGCTGAGCAAAGTAGGAGGAAGAGAATGTTGCAACTGCTGAGGAAAAAAAAGGGGACAGGGAGAAATTGAACAGAGAGGCAAGAAGGACAGTGCCCACAGTTTTTTAGGTACTCTCTCTCTCTCTCTCTCAAGTATTTACCATGCTTTCAGCATTGCCTGTAACTTCAGAGAAATTCCAGGGGGTCAAATAAGCAGAGTGGATTTGGGGATGGAGGTTCATGAGGGATAGTCAGAGATAGAATGTCTGGAAGAGTGTGTTTTGGGAAGATCAAGTCAAAGACTATTTTGGGAAGATCAAGTCAAAGATCATATTGTGGCTGTGAAGGGAATCTTCTCAACTCATTTTGATTGGTTCCTAGATTTCTAAATTGATCTTAGAAGCCACCCAGGGTATAGGGCCTGGCAGGTGCACTCTCTACGGAGTGGCCTCTCTTTGGCCAGACAGTTCAGAACATCACCTAGCCTTTTCTCTCTATTCTCATGGCTGCCTAGTCTCTTGAAAGATGCTCCTTCCAGCCATTCTCCAGATCCAGCAATGCCCTCCACCCCATCATTTTTTTTCTTTTTTCCCCATTTTTTGCTCTTCTTCATGCTGTTGCTCAAGACCTTCCTTCCTTATTTTCCTTGACACTCCTGTGCTGAGCTGATTTATCTGCAGTCAGTCCTAGAGGTAGGAAGATAGTGCTATTAAAAGTCCTTAAAAGAAAGACCAAGTTAGTCATTCCCAAATATTTACATAGGAAAAATGGTGTATTTAACTGACTTGGTGAGGGAAAAAAATGATGTTTGCTTAACTGAGGAAATTGCTTCTTCAGTGAAATGCATTTCCATGGCCTAATAAAGGATTAACAGCACACCTACCGTGGAAGTACCTTTTAAAAGCTTCAGCCTATGCCTGTAAACTCTAAATTGCTCTTTTCCAGTGTCTACATCCTGCTGAGTTGCTTCTGTTCTTTTCATGAAGCTTCCGATATATGATGACTGCTGCATGCTTCTAATTTTTCTGAGCATACAGTCATTTCTAAAGATGACTTCATACATCTTCTACAGGACTTTTAAAACCATTTGTGAAGGAAAAGTAAATATTTAAAAGTAAACTACATTTCTGAGGGTCTGTGATAATGGGAGTGATCTCTTAATTAGACATATCCTTGCTCTTAGGGATAAGATTTTTTTTTTTAAGACTGTCTTTTCTCATTGCTGTTATTCAAGATCAAAGATGGAAATTAGGGATTTCCTGAAGATTCATGTTACCCCTGCTTAAATAGGAGATTATTTCGAGGTAGGCACATTTTGAATCACGGTCATTTGGGACATTTTTTTGAGGAACATAAGGACATTAGTGTAATGATGAGTTTACTTTTTTAGTAATTAGATTTACTAATTCATAAAAACTTGAAATAGTGATATATGAAAGAACATCATTTCCCCCACCCTAACAAAACCTTATTTTTTCTCTTACTTTGGAAGTAAAAGCCTCTTTATCTTCACTTTTAGAGTCTCTCTTTCCTAACAATTTTCTCTTATTAATAACATCAGAATAATTTTTACCTCTACTTTTGTTCAACAATAAAAGAATTAAGAATATTTTTTTTCTGAAGTATAGTTGACATGCATGTTACATTAGTCTCTGGTGTACAACACAGTAATTAAAATCTGTATGTTATGTTATGCTTACCAAAGGGAAGCTACAATACCGTTGACTATATTCCCTATGCTGTGCCTTTTATCTCTGTGACTTATTCATTCAATAACCTTGAAAGCTTGAACCTCCCCTCCCCCCTTCACCTATTTTGCCCATCCCCCTCCCCTGTCCCTCCAGCAACCATCATTTTGTTCTCTGCATTTATGGAAAAATATATTTTATACTTTATTTTCTTTCGTTTCAAAGGTGCAGTAGTTGCTAGAACGGTCCCTGCCATGATAGTTTATATTATAATTTATATTGTAATGTTCTTTGTTAAAGGAGGAAAGAAAGGTGAAGCTTTTCCTGGAAAGGAGAACTGAAACAAAAATGTTCACTTACATGCAGTTTGTGAAAGATGATATGAAAAAAGATAATTTTTCTTTTCTTTATATCTCAGTCAAAATTCGATTCTTAAAAATTAAATCCCAAAATGATTAGCAAATGGAAACTTTCTTTCCAGTTGTAAGGCTTGAGTTAAGCTTATTCAAATTAAGGCCTTTCTAAGGCAATTTAAAAAGAAGTAGCCACCTCACTGATCTTTTATGATCTGTATCACTGCACAAATCCAGTCACCCACTCTACCGATGGGTGAGAGAACTCTGCCTGATCTATAGTCCTGGCTAGAATCGGCCAAAGGTAATTAACAAATCTATATGGCACAGCCATCTTTGCCCCTGTGTAAGATAACAATTGAAGCTTCTGCATTTTTATTTCTCCTAAATTAAAAAAGTAAAGATGAAAACACTGCAAGATAATAACAAAGGCAATGAAGCAGTCAGGTAAAGGCCTGGGCCAAATTTGGGGTAAACATTTATTCATCGCTACTCTCACAGAAAATGTGCCTGGTGCCTGAACTCCCTGAGCCATGTGGGTCTGGCCATCTGAACAAGCCTCTTCAGTCATAAGGTCAGTACTTAACCTGATTACACCTTTAGGCTAATTTCTTTTTAATACTGTTATAGAACAGGCTTTTGGAAAAATGAGGCCATTTGCTGGCCACTGAGTACAGAAGATGTGCATTGGCAGAATTAGAAGGAGAAAACACACAAGTGTTCCAAGACTGGTTTTGCCACATACTAAGTCTCTGACCTTGGGAAAGACAATTTAAAAAGCCACATGCTGGAGTTAATTCTTCGTATTTTATGCATTGCTAAAGATCCCAACTACTGAATGCACCCAAGTTATATATCTATTAAGTGTACCCTAAATAATAATGTTCAAAGTCATTGTTACCACCAAACAGGGAAGAACAGGTGAGGAGACAACTGGTAAAATATACAGGACCATGTAAGGTATGGTAAGGTATTGGTAATGGTCCTCATATTGACCATTAACAATAAATCATCACACAAAGAACAAACATTTTCATTCACCTTAGTAATGTCAATAGTATGGTCCTTAAAAGTAAATACACATTTTAGAACCATACTACTAGAGATTTCTTAAAGCAAGTAATTCTTTTACAACATCATGAACACCTTCCTACTACTTGAGCTATTATATTAAAAGGACACATATGAAGTAGAAGTACACATTCCAGGCCCAGGCTGTGTAACTTTGTAGTACCTCCAACTGGAGTAGGAAGAAGAGATTTCCCACACCAATGACTTTGGGCTTGGCCATGTGTTCTGCTTTGGAAATAATACACTGTACCACTTAATATTCTCTCCACCTGTATGTGAGATTACTTGTTTCTTCATGCTCTTACCAAAACTTGAACTATCACATTCATTAATTTTTAAAAATCTGATAAGTAGAAAATCATGTTACCTTAACTTCCTTTGATTTTCATATACATAATGAATATTTGTATTTATGCTTCCATAAATACCTTTTTCATATCTTTTTCCCTACATTTAACTGGATGCAACCTTTTTGTTTATGTCTACACTGTATTTTAAAATTAAATTTTAGGGGCGCCTGGGTGGCTCAGTCAGTTAAGCATTTGCCTTCAGCTCAGGTCATGATCCCAAGGTCCTGGGATAGAGCCATGTATCAGGTTCCCTGCTCAGCGGGGAGTCTGCTTCTCCCTCTCCCCACCACTCATTCTCTCTCTCTCTCCCCCTCTCTCTCTTTCTCACTCCCCCAAGTAAATAAATAAATAAATATCTAAAATTAAATTTTACTACAACTCAACTGCTGCTCAATTTATCCCATTAACTATATTCTCAATGTAATTGAGATACTATATTAACTACATATCTCTATATATAATACTATATTAACGATATATCCCATTACTATATTCTCAAGAATGGAAAGATATATGCACAAGTTGTTCATAATTCAAAAAAAGTCTTTGGGGGAGGAGGAAGGGGAGGAAGTCCTAAATTTTCTTGTTTTTTTTCTTATTACAATGATAAATATATTCATTTTTTTTTTAAGATTTTGTTTATTTATTTGACAGAGATCACAACAGGCAGCGAGGCAGGAAGAGAGAGAGAGGAGGAAGCAGGCTCCCTGCTGAGCAGAGAGCCCTATGCGGGGCTCGATTCCAGGACCCTGGGATCATGACCTGAGCTGAAGGCAGAGGCCTTAACCCACTGAGCCACCCAGGTGCCCCACAATGATAAATATATTCTTTCACACATTTTTTAAATTTAAAATTTAGATTGGCAAAAGAATAAAACTAAAACACAACCAGAAAAAGAACACTACTAACAATTCCATTGCTGAATAGCCTTTCTATTGTACCTATACATATGTCAGTATGTATTTTTATACTGTACCATTTTGCAACCTATATCTTTCATTTAAGAATACATGATAGTTTTTCTGACAGTAATAAATACTCCTCTACAACATCATTTTTAATGTCTATAAACTTTTCCCTTATACTGTAATGCATTTGACTAATCCTTTCTTTGAGACATTTATATTTTTTCTACTTTTTCACTACAATAAAGAATGCTTTAATATGTATTTACATTGCCATAGCTTTATGTACTTTTTTAATTCTTATTTTTACTAGCCTTTACTTTCAAATGTATTATTGTCAATAAAGGAATCTTCAAAACTTCAACCACAACAGTATCAATTGTTTCCTTGGTATTTTGGGAACAAAACAGGGGTTAACTGGATGATTTTAGATGTTCTACTTACTGCAGGAAAATTTTCAGGGCAAAAAAAGAAATTAATGCAAACTTCTAAGGACTGCCATCCAAATTGTCCTAAAAAGAGCCTTCCCAAATCAGGCAGTCAATGTGATTAGTAAATGAATTTCAGACACATGTCTGAGCTAATATATTGGTTGTGGCCAAATCTATAACCTAATAAAATTCTGCCTTTGTAACTTCATGTATTTTACATATAATAGCTTAAACCATAGGAAATTGCTACTTTTGACAATTATAGATCTATGAAATGAAATTATATTACTGGCTCTCATATATAATATAATAATCTATTTCTTTTTCTGAGAATAAAAGTCAATTACTAAATATGTATAGTGATGGCTAGTTATCCCCGCTTTTATGGTATGTTTTAGATATGATTTATAGGTTTATATGTTAAAAACATGGACAAAAATAGGATTTTGAACTCTAATATTGTTTATGGGAAAATATGCTCTATGACATTGCTGATTTCTAGGAACACATTTCAGCAAAATGGTCATTTCTAGGAGTTAAAGAAAAGGAAATGATCAAAACTGGGCCATTTTTCTCATTTGGTAAAAGTGTATAAGATTCGGGGCGCCTGGGTGGCTCTGGTTAAGCATCTGCCTTCGGCTCAGGTCATGATCCCACGGTCCTGGGATGGAGCCCTGCAATGGGCTCCCCGCTTAGCAGGAAGCCTGCTTCTCCCTCTCCCTCTGCCCCTCCCATTGCTTGTGCTCTCTCATTCTCTTTAAAATAAATAAAATCTTTTAAAAAGAAAAGTGTAGACAAACGACAAGATGGCGGAGAAGTAGCAGGCTGAGACTACTTCAGGTAGCGGGAGATCAGCTAGATAGCTTATCTAAAGATTGCAAACACCTACAAATCCAACGGGAGATCGAAGAGAAGAAGAACAGCAATTCTAGAAACAGAAAATCAACCACTTTCTGAAAGGTAGGACGGGCGGAGAAGTGAATCCAAAGCGACGGGAAGATAGACCGCGGGGGGAGGGGCCGGCTCCCGGCAAGCGGCGGAGCAACGGAGCACAAAATCGGGACTTTTAAAAGTCTGTTCCGCTGAGGGACATCGCTCCAGAGGCTTAACCGGGGTGAAGCCCACGCAGGGTCAGCGTGGCCTCAGGTCCTGCAGGGTCACAGAAGGATCGGGGGTGTCTGAGTGTCGCAGAGCTTACAGGTATTAGAAGAGGGAAGCCGGCTACAGAGACAGAGCCGAGGAGTAAGCTCTAAGCCCGGGGTTACCTTGAACCGGTCGCAGGCTCGGTCAGCTCGGAGCGCGGCCGGAGGCAGGGTGACGGGAGTAAATCGGCGCTGTTCTCTGAGGGCGCACTGAGGAGTGGGGCCCCGGGCTCTCGGCTCCTCCGGGCCGGAGACCGGGAGGCCGCCATTTTCATTCCCGCCCTCCGGAACTCTACGGAAAGCGCTCAGGGAACAAAAGCTCCCGAAAGCAAACCCGAGCGGATTACTCAGCCCGGCCCCTGGTAAGGGCGGTGCAACTCCGCCTGGGGCAAAGACACTTGAGAATCACTACAACAGGCCCCTCCCCCAGAAGATCAACAAGAAGCCCAGCCAGGACCAGATTCACCTACCAAGGAGTACAGTTTCAATACCAAGGAGAGCAGCGGAATTCCAAAGGAGGAGAAAGCAAAGCACGGAACTCATGGCTTTCTCCCCATGATTCTTTAGCCTTGCAGTTAATTTAATTTTTTTTCTTTTTCTTTTTTTTTCAATTTATTTTTCTTCTTCTGCTAAATTTTTTTAACTTTTACCCTTTCCTTTTTTTTTTAACGTTTTTTAACT